>NW_026294391.1:89901621-90134121 GCF_007827085.1 Peromyscus californicus insignis
GGGGATAATAAAAAGCAAATGGTGGTGGAGAGGATTGATACATATAATGACACAAGGCAAACACGATAGAATGGGTATGTATAAAATGTTACTGTGGAATGCTATATAGCAGTTATAACAACGAAATGTATTCACAGAAAAATCCTGAAGTATATTGTTTAAATTAGTTGAATTTTCTGGAAGTATAGTCCTTGAACCAACAGCTTCAGTTTACCTGTGAATACTTCAGAAAAGTCAATTCTTGAGCCCCAACCCACATGGTGGAAGAAGAGAACTGACCCCCTCAATTTGTCCTCTGACCTCTATCCACCACACATTCTGTGATATAAATTCTCTCTCTCTCTCCCCCATCTCTCTCTTTCTTCTCTCTCTGACACACACACACACACACACACACACACACACACACACACACACACCACACACACACACACACCAAGTAAATCAATGTAATTTTTAAAATTAAAAAATCCCTGTGATTTAGCAAGTAAGTCTCCCAGGTATTTCTGATGCATGCTAACATTTAAGAACCACTGGTTTTTAGAAGCGGGAAATGTGTAGAATGAAATGTATTATATATTTTCAGTATATATAGATATAGATGTATGTATGGATATGCATAAAGAAAGTCTTGGGGAATATATACTAAATTGAAAACAGGGGTTGCTCTAAAGAGGGCTTTAGGATTCTGGGGTCAAGACAGAAAGATTTCCCCATCATGATCTTGACCCGCCTTGCTCATAGAATCCCTCTTCCCTCTCTTCAACTGGACTCCTGGAGCTCGGCCTGGTGCTTGACTGTGGATCTCTGCATCTGTGTTTATCAGTTACCGGATGAAGGCTCTATGATGACAGGGTATTCACCATTCTGATTACAGGGGTAAGCCAGCTCAGGCACCCTCTCCATTACTGCTAGTAGTCTAAGCTGGGGTCATCCTTGTGGATTCCTGGGAACTTCCCTAGCACCAGGGTTCTGCCTATCCCCATGATGTCTCCCTCTATCATGGTATCTCTTTCATTGCTCTCCCACTCTGTTCCTATTCAAGCTCGACCATCCCATTCCCTTATGTTTTCTACAGAAACAACTGAACCAAGCTACTGGGAACTTATGAACTTTAGACCAACAGCCGTGGAGCCTGCATGGAGCTGGACTAGGCCCTCTGCTTTAAGTGAGACAGTTGTGTAGCTTGATCTGCTTAAGGGGCCCCTGTCAGTAGGATCAGGATCTATCTCTGGTGCGTGAGCTGGCTTTTTGGAGCCCATTACCTATGGTAGGATGCCTTGCATAGTCTTGATGCAGGAGGAGGGGCCTGGACCTGCCTCAACTGAATGTACCACACTTTGCTGACTCTCTATGGGAAGCTTTACCTTTTCAGAGAAGGGAATAGGGGATGTGTTGGGAGGGGGGAGGCTGGGAGGAACAGGAGGAGGGAAGAGAGGGGGATCTGTGGTTGGTATGTAAAATTAATAAAAAATTACTTAATAAAAAAGAAATGAAGAAAAGATGGAAAGAAGAAAAGAAACATTAACTCTTCCCAGAAGAAATAGCCTTTGAACCTGGCTTTGAGGCTGCCCTAAACCTTGCTCCTTATCCATCTTTTTGGGTCTTTCATGTCCAAGATATAGGTCCTTCCAGATAAAGAGGAGCATCATCAGAGAAGCTGCTTTCTGGTTTCTGGAATGTAGGATATAAACCACTTACTCTCACCCCCTATCCTCACCAGCCTCAAGCCTCAGCAAAAGCGTTAAACAGAGATTCGGAGTCAGACACTAAAAGGTACTGGGTACAAGGAATGTGCCCTCCACCTCGTGTTTTAACAGTGGCGATCTGAGTAGCATATTAGGGCAGCTGAAAAGCATGAAGTGAAGATTGTTATTGATTCACAGCAGCCAGGCTCATTCAAATTCAAGATGGAAAAGCCCTAGAGAGCCATCCATGTCCTTGTCTTCTAGCATCCAGTGACAAACCATTTTTGGTGGGAGAAAAAAAAAAGCCATGCCCTTTAGAAGGCCAATCCTGCATGCTATTGACCTACTCTCTCTTGCAGTCTGTTTTGGATCTTTTTAGCTGATGAGACTGGTGGGAGGTGACAGAGGAAAAACAACAATAGCAAGATTCAGCCAGAGTCAACCAGAGCATGAGCATGGCCTTTTCAAATTATAAAGATAAATAACTCTCTAAGCAGCATTCTGGGGAGTTTGTTTCCAGTAAAGTGAATCTGTGGAGAAGGAAAAAATAGTCACATTAACCTCTGACACAGCTTTCCAGGCAAAAGCTTTCATAATTAAGGGCCAATATTGTGATGGCAGGAAGAAGCCCTGTCGAATGGGCCAGGTTGCCCTATATAGTCAAAAGAGGGTAAGGAAACCAATAGACTAGGAAGGTATCTCTATCATTAACAATCACTCCCTGACAGTCCGGAAACTGGAGGAGTGGGCCGATGTGTCCCCAAGTCTACTGAGTTGAAAGGCTGTAGAAAAAATGCTAAGTGCAAAATTTCTGCTTCATTCTGTAAGGTCAGAGATGGAGAATCAACACTTCATGTACCAAGCAATCTTACTTTGAATCCAGGGTACTTTGGGCTGAAAACCTTCCAGAACTTTTCAGCTAGCAGAAAACATCAATGGGTTAATAAATAATAGTAGAATTTGGAGATGGAAGAATTCTTCTCCAAAAGAACGTATTTTATTTGGGTTAAGAATTTTGCCCCACTGTAAACATTCTATAGGACTTTTCTCTATGCTGAAGCATGATAAAGCTTGTCAAAGAACTCAGAGGACTAATGATTTGTCTTTACATGGAAATTCTGGGAGAATTCCACAAATTTGTGGCATACAGCCTTTTAACAAGTTAAAATATTTTCAAAACCTTCATTGTGTATTGTGATTAAACTTTATTGTTAACTTGACAGGATTTAGGATTACCATAAATACACAAGTCTCTCTCTCTCTCTTCTCTCTCTCTCTCTCTCTCTCTCTCTCTCTCTCTCTCTCTCTCTCTCTCTCTCTCTCTCTGCTGTGTGTGTGTGTGTGTGTGTGTGTGTGTGTGTGTGAGAGAGAGAGAGAGAGAGAGAGAGAGAGAGAGAGAGAGAGAGAGAGAGAGAGAGAGAATGTTTCTAAAATGGTCTAACTGATCAGAGAAGATGCACCCTAAAGACAGATGCCACTATCCCAGGGTCTTTTACTGAAAAAAAAAAGAAAGGGAACTTGATCTTCAAACTCTTGGCTCTATGACTTCACCGCCATGATGGACTGTGTCCTCTCAAACTGTGAGCCAAAGTAAACCTTTCCGTCCTTCAGTTACTTTAGTCAGGTATTTTGTCAAACACCCAAGAAAATACAGAGATCTACTACATGCACACCATGACACTGAGTGTGATAGCAAATACAATGACAAATATGTCAAAAGTAGCCTCAAGGAAGTTGTAGGACAATAATGGAAGAACAGTAGAGAGTGAAACACACACACACACACACACACACACACACACACACACACACACACACACACACACACACAAATTTACAAAGGTGTAAGAACAATTTATACAAACTAGTGATACAAATAAGAAAGTAAATGAGAGAGAATTTCTTGTTGGTTGGACAAGTCTGAAGATTTTGAAGAGAATGTAGGAAACTAAATGTTTTCCTAATAATCAAACAAATACCTTGAGTTCCTTGGGTATGTATCTGAAGGGCTCTCTATGAAGTGAGGTCATAAACGATGTCACTGGTGATTGATCAAGGACAAGATTATAAAGTGAAAAATGATTTTACTTGTCTTCTCATCCTACCTCTTCAATGGGTAATGTGCCAGTACTGTTCCTGGTATGGGGGAGAGAAGGATTAGCATCCAAGTTGTCCTCTACATAATCCCACTTTCCTATCCTATACATATTTCTCTGGAAATCTACTTTCTGCTTAGATGGCTAGCTTGTGCTTAGATCTTAGCATGACCACATTTCTGGACCACACTGCTTAGTTTTCACAGCAACCTAGAGGGATAAGTTGTATTCTTCCCATGTGCTAGGTGAACAGAAAAGAAAATTCAATGAGTTAAAGGCAGATTTTTTTCATTGACAGCCTCGTTTCAATGACTTTTTTTTTGTTTCCTGAGTTGTGGTTTTGTTTTGTTTTGTTTTGTTTTGTTTTTCATTTTTCTTTATTAAGAAATTTTCTACTCACTCTACATACCACCCACAGATTCCACCTCCTCCCACCCCCAGCCCCCCCAAGCCACCCCACATCCCCACATCCCCCAAATCAAGGTCTCCCATGGGAAGTTAGCAGAGCCCAGCACACTGAGCCTTGGCCTGAACAATTCCAGACATTTAAATAGTCACAATAGTTTTTTAGAATGAAATCCAGATAATGCCAGTGAACATGGCAGGAGAATGAAGGGTTCTCACTGCTCTGTCTCTCCACACAGGAAGACCAATGAAAAACTGGAAAAGCTATCACAAGTAACTTTGTTGGAGCTCTGGAAATTAAGTGAGTTCTCATAAATAGCAAGCAGGCCAGTGTTTAATAAAGAGAAAGTGGCTGGATCTTGAAAGATATTTTTCTTCACTAACTGAACATCAAGCTAACTTAACAGAGCTTTTCATTGCCTGTTACAAAAAAAGGATAGACTTCACAAACTCTAAAGAGCTCTGAAACACAATTAAGAATAGCCACAAGAAGCAGCAACAAACCATGAAAATGAGGAACAGTATGATCCTCATAATTATCACATCATATTTAAAATGTCCGGTTTTGAACAAAACATAAGATATACAAAGAAACAAAATAGTTGGATCCATGCCAAAGGAAAAAAGAAAGAAACAGGAGCCATCGCTGTGGGTGCACAACATTGTATTTAGCAGAAAAAGACTTTGAGTTAATTATCTTAAATATTCTCAAAAAGAAAAGAGAGTGGGATTCCTCTCAAAAAGAAAAGAGAATAGGATTCCAGTGACATCTGCAAAATGGCAAGATAGGACATTTCAATCTCGCAAAACATTGATTTAACTATGGGGTGTGTGTGTGTGTGTGTGTGTGCGTGCGTGCGTGCGTGCGTGCGTGCGTGTGTGTGTGTGTGTGTGTACAATATATCTTTATGAAAGGTCCATAATTTAACCAAGTTGTTATGATACCTACCTGGTTGAATGTAATAGCACACAAATCTCAGAACACAGGAGGTAGGGCAGGTAGGATCGTAAGTATAGTAAGTAAGTAAGATAGCAAGGCCAACTTGCCATGTGTAACCAGACCCTGTTTCAAAACCCAAGGCAAACCAACAAACAAAACAAATCATCAAGTGTGCTATCCCAGAAAAGCACAAAACAATGAACAGCCACACTTAAACAAGCAAGTAGTGAGAAGAGCAATTTCACTTCCTGTGCCAGCCCCTCTCTCAAGAACAGCTCGAAGTGGAGAGAGATCACTTGGGCTCATGATTTCTCCTACAGGGGAAAAGGGGGAGTTGAGCAGGTGTGCAATCTCTCAGGGTGCTGCCTAAGCGATCTGTGTCTTCCCTGCCTTTTGTCTTACCCAGAGGGTTGAAGTAAGTGGTGTAATTTAAATCCCAGAGCAGCTGAGGACCACCACAAAAGAGGTGCCCTGTGGCTTATTGCAGTTCCCATTGCTCTTGTGACATTGCAAGACAGAACTCAACTGTTATGATTTTTGTTGTTATGATTTCTTTGTAATTTGGTCTGGAGGTCTCTCTGTTGATAGAAGCCATAGTCAAGATATCAACACTAGAACATTCCTGGCTACAAAGAAATTGGTGTCAAGGACAACTTTTTTTTCTGATCAGAACAAAATAGAAGTGGAAATCAATAACAAAAAGCAAATTGGAAAATATGTAGCAATTCATCAATGCAGTCTTAACCAATCACACCCAGATATGCTGGGGGGTGTGTCTGCAATCCTAGAACTGGACAGTGAGGCAGGAGGATTGAAAATTTGAGGCAACCTTGGGCTACATAGCAAATAATGAAACAGGAAGGGTTAAAATAGTTTTATCCCAAACCACCATCCCCAGCAGGCATTTTCTGGGAACCCACAGGCCACCCTGGCCAGAAAAACAGACTAACTGCAGAGATTTGTATCTCCCTCAGTGCCTCCAAGTCTAGTCTCCCAGTCTCATTCCAGCTCTGTAACAGAAGACCTGTTGTGGCCTCTCTTCACTCTGTCCCCATTCCCAGGGGACTATGCAGATCCTGGTGGAACATCCTGCTTTTCTCCCTCCTATGGAAGTCCAAGAGAAATGAAAACATGTGTTGATGGGCTGGAGAGATGACTCAGCAGTTAAGAGAACTGGCTGCTCTTCTAAAGGACCTGGGTTTGATTCCCAGCACCCACATGGCAGCTCACAACTGTCCATAACTCCAGTTCCAGGGAATCTGACACCCTCACAGACATACATGAAAGCAAAACACCAGTGCACATAAAAATAAACAAAATATTTTTGAAAGAAGAAAACGTATGCTCACATGAAAATGTGTACAGAATGCTCAGAGACACATCACTTTGGTTTGGTTTAGTTTGGGTTTTGTGATGCTGAAGATTGAACCCAGGAGTCTCCTTTTTATGCTAGGCAGGCATTCTACCATTGAACCTCATCCCCAACCTGAAATGGTACTTTAATATCCCCAAACTGGAAACAACATAAACATCCATCAGTTAACTAATAGATGAACAAAATGTCCACAAAATGGAACATAATTTACACTTTAAAAAGGCAGTTACACACACACACACACACACACACACACACACACACACACACGTATATTTTTCATGTATAGTATCTAAAATGACATTGATGAATCTTGAAACTATTATGGGAAGGAAAGGACTCCAGACACAAAAAGATATATACTATGTGTTAAGATGTTCAGAAGAGGTAAGGCCATAGAGATAGAAAGCAGATTGGGGGTCTGAGCCAGACTGCACGAAGAGAAAATTGAGAACAACTGCCTAGACGTATGGGTTTATTTGGTGGGTGAACAAATCCTTCTGGAATTAGTCTTGGTTGTTGCATAACATCATAAATATCCAGGAAGCCGCTAGACTTGCACCCTTCAGTGTGGATAAAGTACAGAACATTTTGTGAAAAGTTTGAAAGTTTTTATTAGTGTATTTTCATTGTACTAAGTGAGAGGATTCATAAAGCATTTCACTCAAGTATTTACAAACTTCATGTGAATTTTAGCCCAGGAGATGTGTAAAGATTCAGGGCACTCTGCTGGTTGCACAGGTGAGATGGTAGATTTTCTGACAAAGGGAATATCCCAGACATGGAGAGGGTAGATAACCAGTTCCCAGCTATGTTAATAATCTGAGGTGAGCAATCTACAGCCTGCGAGTCAAGACTGTCCAGTGGCTTGCTTCATAATACTTATCAACTGAGACTGTTTTAACCCTTTCATTAGTGGTCAAAGGCAGTAATAGTAACAAATAAGGCACAGACTTTTTGAGGGCCAAAAAAAAGCATCAATATTATCTACTATCTATCCTTTTACTGAAAAAAATTGCTGCCATTGGCCTTCGGTAATGACAACCAATAAGGCTTTATATTATAGTCTTCCCATTTCCAGGTGCATCTACTTTTTTCTCAGCTGACTTTCAAACCGACCCTGTGATGTCGATGAGGTGGCAGGGAGAAAATAACTGGGGGAGAGGTTAAGCCCCTCATGCCCTTGCTCTGTCACCTAGCTGAACCCAGATGCTCTGTGTGTTATTCAATGTTTTGCCCCTGCAGCCCCCTTCCTCTCTCCAGGAGATCGAGTAAGACTGCAAACACAGTATGATTTCACCTTAACAGTTCCTTCTGAGGTTGAGAAAAAGGCCAAGAGAGCTTTGCCTAACTGTCACTTGGATCTCTTTCAGCTTTATACCTCCTCTGCCAATGGTCATATATTTTTTTCTAAATGAAATGCCACCCATATTGAAGGGCTCTGGAACTGTCAGGCCAAAATCTTTCAAGTGCCATAGAGTTGGACGGTTAGCTATATTTCAAATACGTCAGGACAAACACTGTAATAAAAATCGACTCATTTGTGATGTGTCCCTCTGTCAGAGCTCTGACATCCAGTCCCTTCCCTAATATCCTGTGTCCAAACTGCAGACAGCTTCTCTACTCCTTGCTATTCTGACTTTCTACCGATTTACTGGGTGTCAGGCTTCCTGGCCTGAAGGAACAACGCGATACTGCGCAGTTGGGAAGGGGGACTCTTGCGTCAACACAGGTCAATTTCTCAACAGCTCTTCAGGCTGGCCTTCAGGGCAGAAGAAAATGTCTGGTCAGTCCACCCACAGCTTCAAAAATGCTCTCTTCACCTGAAGGCCATTATTCTCTCCCTCAGGCTCTCGTGCCACAGGTACCCGGGTTTATACAATACAGTTAGTATGGCACAGACCTCATCTGAAATTATCTTCAGACAATTTGGGAGCAGGGTTTCATACGGAGGGGAAGGAGCACCATGTGCAAGCTTGGTTCAGGTGCTCAAGGGCTATGAAGTTAATGGCTGTCCCCACTGTAGGCACTGTGTTAGAATTGTGGGGCACTTATAATTATGTCCTTCCGTACAATTCAGTTAATTAATCAGCCCTTCCCACACACTGCCATTAGGTTCCCACTAGGTAGGCCATTTTACTCACAGCATGGAGCTTCTACATTCTGTTCTTTTCCTGTCCTCTTCTTGGGGCTCCTTTTCACTTGGGGAGCAGCAGAAGCTCTCTCCAGGAGTTCCTTTTTTAAAGCTGAAGATAGATGCCATATTACTGGTTAAGGCCCTTGTGTTATGAATTTAATCATGTGGCTGAACTCTGGTAAGTCGACTTCACTCCCTTAAGAAGTAACTTCAGTTCCCTCACCTAACATCTTAAATGCATTCACAGCCTGAACGCTGGCTTCATGTTGTGTACCTGGCAAAGAAATGAGTGTTAAACCATTCCCTTACCTTCACTACACCCTAAGCTCCTTGACCAGCATCCTGAATTCTAAGTGTCTTTGGAGAGGTCAAATATTAATAACCCCCTTCTTCTAAGAAGCAGTCCAAACCATGGACTTTTTTTTTTTTTTTACAGTATGAAGACTATATCTTATAAGTGTCGCCAGTATGTGTTTTACAGCCTGTTACCATATATTCCTAGCATTTTTCAGCATGTACCTGGGTCTCCTGCTTATTGTTTTCAAACTCTCCCTTGTTTTTCAGGGTTTAATTCCTTTTATTTGTAGTCTAAAGCTATGTGTCCTTAGCCCCTTTACTCATCCAAGGTACCTGCCCCCATTTGGGGGTGGGGATACGAACTGTCTCCATACTTAGTTCTCTCCAAAATTCTCCCTCATTGGTGATATTATCCTGCCCTGCTTTGGCTTTAGCAGAAAATGATCTCCTTGGTTTACTCTAAGGAAAAATCGTAATGCCAAAGTAGTGTCCAGTAGCACTCCATTCCCATCTCTCCTAAGTTTTATTTAAGAAAAATTCCCTGTAGCCTCAGAGAGCACACAGGCTTGTTCTGGTAGAAGCACAGCTGCCAGGCATTGTTACAAAAGTTAAGACAGATGCTGACAATGAGACCAAGTGGTTGGACTGTTTTGTTTTGTTTTGTTTTTTTCTGTCGTGATTTTTAGAGAGGGAAAAAGAGATGCACTGTGGACAACTTTCTGCTTAGCCCTTTTCTATTCCAAACTCCGAAGTCTCAGGCAGTTGAGGGGCAATTTTCAGCACAATTGCCCACTAGAAAGTGAGCAGAAAGTTAATTATACCTTAACTTGGAAAAACTATTCTAGTCCATTTGTGGACTGCTCCTCTTCCCACCCCAATTTTTAAGTATCCATCTGGGACCCAGCTTCATTCTTTAGGTTAAAGGTCTCTTTTTAAAGGGGCATGGTTTCCATGACCTTCTGGAATCCAGTGCAAACCTTTCTGGGGGATATGCTGCAGCTTTTGTTCTTTTGGGTGTTAGTGTCTCACTCTCTTGAGTGTTGCCACGGTAGCAGAAATCCGTGATAGCTTTCCATTTGTGTTACTGATAGGAATCTTGGTTTAGAAGCTTGTAATAGCCTAATGAGCTTTTAAAAACATAAATCAAAAGTGATCGCACTCCCACTGAAAATCCTCCAGGATCTCTGCTGTAACTTGAAGAGGATCTGAGGGGCTTGCCCTGACTCTGCCTACCTTTCTGATCCCATCTTTGTGCTGTGCCGCCAGCACTTCCAAATTCTTCAGATCCACAGAATTTGGTGTACTCAGCACCCTGCACCCGTTTCTACCTCATTGACTCTGGGCGTGCCCAGTATCTGCTTCATACTTGTGCTTTTCGGCACAAAGTGCATTCTCTCCCAGATCCTTTTATGGCTGGCTTCTTCTCATTATTTACATATCAGATCAAATGCCATTCTTTAAAAAAAGCCTTTTCTTGACTACTCAATCCAAAATTTAAAATGCCTCTTGACTCAAGGCTTTTGTTTTTATGTCACTCTGTTTCATTTTCTTTGGAATAATTGCTACATCTAGGAATTGTTTTTACTATGGGCTTATTGTCTGTATCTGGAGAGAATGTAAACTTTATGAATTAGTGGTCTAGTGCACATTGCTCATTACTTGGTTACCAATGTTCGGCGAGTTGTAGGTACTCAACAAATATTTATTGAATGAATGAATGAATGAATCAAACCTTAGCTCACTGTAAGTTTCACTAAATGACTATTAATTTTATTGTCATATAATTTTCAAGACTATAGGGCTTTTGTTGTTGTTTTTAGTAACGGTTCCTGGATGTTTGTCTATAGAACTTTGGATAATTCATTTATTTAAACATTTACTGACAATCATATTGGTTGTAGTATTAAGGCAACTCCACGTAGTTAAAAGGGAGGTTTATTTTGTGGGGTAACTTACAAGTAAAGGGATAGGTAACAGGGTCCAGGAAAGTTGTAGCACATTCCAGCAGTGTTCTCTGGAAAACTGCTCAATCTCCCTCCAGCGTCCAGGATCTACGAACCAAGAGGGCTGGCACATCCGGATCTCAGGTCTTAAGGGCTCCTGTCTCGGCCCTGCCTTGTAGGTGTGACAGTTACCAAAGCCTCAATGGAGGTAGTACTTCCAGGTCAAAGCTGGAACAGTTACCCACTACAAATCAGGTACTATGCTAATCTCTGAGAACAGAAAAGTGAATAAGACTACAGGCTCTGGCCTCGATTGTCCAGAGCTTGGTGGGAAAATGAACACATATGTGATTATACTAAAGTGGGGTAGGTGCTATGATAGACAGTTGAGTTAAGTGCTGTGGAAGGGAAGAAAAAAGGTCCCCTTTTTTGGTGTTGGAAGATTAGATGAGGTGGCCATTGAGTTGTGTCTTCATTGAGAAATAAGGGAAGGAAGATAATCTAGCATTGTGAAGCATGGAAGAAAGAGAATATGGGCTATTCTGGAGATAGCAGGTTAACAAGTGTACTGGAACACAGGAGGAGGATGTTACTAGGCAACGTTGGAAAATGAAGCAGATACCTGTTAAATTGAAAGTAATTTCCATTCTTCTTTACAGGAAAATGACAGCTCTACAACACTACCTATACAAACTCTCCCATCTCATGAAAAGGGAACAAAGTCAGAGTTAACTGTTACCAGTTTTGGAGAGCTACAATTTTTATAGAAATTAACCACAAGTTTGGAAGTGTGTGACTGGAAATTTTGAGGACCCTCACAATTCTGCTCAAGGTGAGCTAGGGCAAATCTGAGGAGACAGGATTGCAATGCAATTGTGATTTTGTAAGTAGAAACCAAATTAATTGTATTATAGAGTGCTTGCAATGAATTGAAAGAAGTTGGCCAGCTAAATGCAAAGTTACCGGCCAAACTCCATCCAACAGAACAATTTTGGCTACGTGAACTCAACATTATGGGTTTCTTGGCAAGGCTGGCCCTGAAGTTGATGAGAGTGCTTCAAGTTGCCTAATCTGAGAGACCACTCTTAAGATCAACTAATTCTCCCTGTTCTGATTTTATGCTCACCAAGCAATCCGTAGATAATTTATTTGGCTCACCACACAACTTGCCTACAAGGAAAGAGCACACTGATCTGACCACTTAAGCATTTTGGCCTGCATTTCTCATTGTAAATTAATAAATTGGCAATGATATATATATATAGATATAGATATAGATATATACATTCAGAGAGTTCATATATATATATATATATATATATATATATATATATCTTGACAACAGACAGATTATAAATATATGAATGCAAACATAAAAACAGGACTCTATATATCAAACAGGCATATGAGCCTGTTTTATTCAGTTTACTCACTCCAGGCTCTGCTCTTTAGCCTTGCAAACTCAGAACCTCATTTTTATTTCCATATTCAGAGGCTAGCAATCTCCTACAAGGGTTTCAGGAGTCAACTAGCATTCACCAGGTGAATGAAGTCTCAGCATTGCTAAGTCCTATGTTCCAACTTTACTGAAGGGATAATGTTCACTTTTCAGTGGGTGTTCCAATAAGTCATCTGTATTAAGCAGTTGAAAGAGAATGATATTGCCTAAAAGGGTGTGTGGACAGAAAACATGTTTGCTTCATTTTTTTGTACTTTCAGTTCTCAAAAGCAGAGCCTAAGTGAAAGATTTAGACACAAGTAGATATTTGGGAAGCAAGCTCAGAAGCACATGAAGGAAACAGGGAAATTGAGACAAAAAATGGAAAAAAGTTAATCATGAGTGGGTTAGCCTGTGGGCAAGTGGGACTCAGCCCTACCATGTATGCCAAGAATCTGTGTTGAGGTATTAGAATCATTCCATGAAAAGTTGGAGAGTTTCTGGTATTTATACATGGAGTTCCATCCCCAGTATTTGATGGTCAGCCCTCAGCCCTCATGGTGGTGAGACATTGACTTCCTTACACTTCCAAGTGTTAGCTGGTTATAACCAAAAAACCTTTCATTGCTCTCAGAAAAGCCCTCAGGAAAAGAACAGAGACTAACATCTTGAGATGGGAGAGTGTGGTAGTGATGGAAATTGAAGCAGGAAGTGGGCCAAATGAATAAAGGGTGGGCCATCTAAAGCGTTTAGTGCAGTATTAGAGACAAATACCATGCATCCTGAGGATACAGTAGACAAACAATCAAAAAAACATGGACTGCTAAATTCTATACAAAAAATAAAAATGGCCAATAATGAACATTTTAAGCACTTAACCTTGGTAGTAATCAATAAATTGTAAATAAAGATGAGATAATATTTTTTTGCCTGTCAGAGGAGCAAAAGGGTAATTTTAATTAGTAAAACCCATATATTGAATGGGGTACACTTTCATTAACTGTAAATGAGATTGTCAATTGGCACAACCTTTCTGAAAATCAAGTTTTCAATACAGCAATATATCAAATCTTATTTCCAAATATCCCATGGCTTTGAAAATACTCAGATTATAATGTTGAATTAAAGTCACAATGCAAAAACTACATATGGTATGGCCTTGATTGCTTTTTGAATCCAAATATGATGGGGATTGTGGGACATTGGTTTAACCATAGCTTTTGGAAAATATGACTTTTTTGGGTTTTTGAGACAGGGTTTCTCTGTGTAGCCTTGGCTGTCCTGAAACTCACTCTGTAGACCAGGCTGGCCTTGGACTCAGAGATCTGCCTGTCTCTGCCTCCTGAGTGCTGGGATTAAAGGTGTGCACCACCACCACCCAGCAGAAAAAATATTACATTTAATGTGCCCAAGTTTTATTCTGCTGACAATAATGTATATTTGTGTACACACACACACATACACACATATGTATATATACATTTTATTATTATATATCACTTCCTTCTTCAATAACTCCAACAAAAGTAGAGTCTAAGCTTTCTTCACATCTTAGAGTTGAGAATTATTTTTTCAGAATTGATGCACATTCCTGAGGTGGCATGTGGCTGCTTTTCATAACTCGGACTTGTGATGATATGACAAAATCATATCAAAGCATGCAGCGTAATGCCAGGGGCTCATCAACCTATTTGGTTAAACCCATAGTTTATTTTCTTTCCTTTGTCTTGTTTTTTTAATTATTCAATTACATTAGCTAGAAATCAATTCGTTATTCTTAAAAGTCACCCAGAAGCTTTTGACAGACAGACATTCGGTGTCTGAGTGGTAGTCATTCACAGTGCATGCAGTGGTCACACCAACCATTCCTAGTTTCGAAATTTGTATGCCCTATTCCAAGAGATTTGGCAATTTCTGCTGCCTTTCATTGCATTGTCTGGTGTGACGAGAGATCTTCCACAGACACAATAATTGTTCATTTCAATGATGCATCAGAGTATAATTTTTAGAAGACATTATAAATGACAATTAAGGAGAAACGCATGTCTAAGTTAAATATTCAATCATGAGTAGACCTACCTACTCAAATAACTCAATTGAAGTGACAATCAGATGTGCAGGCTCCCTCTCAGTACAGTTAAGTCTGTATGCACATAAGCAATGACAACAATATCACAGTATATTCTACTACTCTGTAATTTTCTGGTCACATTTGACATCCATTATGAGATGTGTACTGATTTCAAATAGGGAGTATGTATACTTTAGAATAAAGAAAATATATATTGTATAATATACAATAAATATATAGAGTATAAAATACAGATACACACACAAAGAAAAAAGACCAAAATGAAATGTACCATAATACTCACAGTAGTTAACTGTGTATGGTCAAACTATGGGTCATATATATTTTGGCCCATCTTTAGTTTTAAGATAAGTGAGACAAACTTATATTACTGTTGTATTGTGAAAAAAGACGACAATTTAGAGGAATGATCTTTGTATTTTGAAGGCTGCTATGTTGGTAGAAAAGAGATCAGAATGAAGAATGAAGTTGAATTTTACTTGGTAGGACACTTGCTGGGCCATCTTGACCCAGTAATTCAGAGATTCTTTGCAGATGAAGAAACAAACCTAGAACTATGAGGCTGTATTTATCATTCAAATGTGTTATCTGATTTGTCATAAAATTTTGAAAAGTTGCTTGTCATATTTGTTATCTTGTCTGTAAATGGGAAAATATTGTGTATCATTTCTCTTCTTGGTAATAGCAAGAAGGGGGTTGAAATATTTGTTAAAGTTTAGAGATTTATTTATTTTTATTCCGTATATATGGGTGTTTTGCCTTCACGTATATCTGTGCATCACAAGTTTGATGGCCAGGAGAGGGTGTCAGATCACCCAGAACAGAAGCTACAGACAATTGTGAGCTGCCATGTGGGTGCAGAGAATGAAACTCAGGTCCTCTGGAAGAGCAGCCAGTGCTCTTAGCCACTGAGCCATTGTTCCAGCCCCTTAAAAATTAAAAAACAAAACAAAAACACCAAACAGCTCTATAAATTACTTCACAGTCATGTGTGCCCATAAGCAATCCAAATATCTTAGAAGAATCTCATCAGCAAATGCTGTCAAGGGGGAGGGAGGGAGAAAGTTTTGGTGAGATGATACCCAGAGGGAGAGCCACAGGCTGACAGTCTGTTTGGGGGCCTTGAAAGAAATGTCAGGGCTTTTGTAAATTCTGTCACTGGGCACAATTGAATGAATTCTATACTGGTAGCCCTTAGGGACATTATCCAGCTGACAGAACTTAATTTCAGCTAATTAAAATGGTCCTGGTCACCTTCTACCTGCTGATGGGGAAAGGGGCCTGGGGAATTGACTCTGCTGTGCATACACTTGCTATTTTACTTCCAGTCTTGACTTCCAAAGCAAAGCAGGTAACAAGGAGATGTGCTGTCAGTGAGACGCTCTGACTAGAAGGAGTCCAGCTGCAGTGGGATGTGATGGGGGGCAGCAGAGCTCCCAGCACCTCACTCCATGCAGCCCTCAGGAAAGACATGTTACAGGATCACAGTACCTTAGTTCACATAATCTTCCTAACAGTTGGGGAGAAGCATCCCTGGAGTTGGAACAGCCTGAACTGCTAACATAGTATAAATAGTGAAAGGCAAGAGCTACTGTTGTTCTCATCAGCAGCATCATAATTGCCTCCACTTGAAAGGGCCTGCTGATCAATACTTGTTCCAGGCCCCTGTGGATGCAGTTTCTACCTTCACTATTGCCTTCTCATCTATACTGTTCTGTTCTGAGGACTTTAAACCACTGTTTTGAGATAAAGCAGTAAATACTCTGTTAAGATACAAATGTTTTATGAGAGATGAGATATCTCAAGCCTTTCTTATACAACAGAATAACAGGCGGGACAGCAATAGGTGTGTGTTTTGGCTCCAGAGAATCTGCAACTTAAGACAGAGAGGTCAGAAATGAGGATGCTGGGACACGAGACCTCACAATTGGAAAAGACCAATCTGGAGTACAGGTAGTTGAGCAGTGGAGAGGCCTGAACCAAGACTACAAACAAGATTGGCTCAATGCCCCAGGATATAGGGATCAGGAGTAGGAGAGAGAGGAAACTGTGAGTCAGGAGGAGCCACCTAAGCTTCAAAGTCAAGAAGATACATCCAAGCTCCAAGTGCTGCCATAATCCTGTAATCCCAACACTCAAGAGGCTGAGGAAGGAGGATCGCAAGTTCCTAGCTACATAGTGAGTCCAAGGCCAGCCTAAGCTACATAGTAAGATCTTGTCTCACAAAACAAAACTGAACCAAATAAAAATGATACCTCAGGTCATGAGAAAGTGTTCATCAAGACTGTCAGGAGAGAACTATCCTGAGCTCTCCAGCGCCTTGAGGCCTGAAGTGTGTGTGGGGTAGGGGGTGTCAGTGGGAAGGGAGGTTTATACTTAATAACAGCAAGCTGGATGGAGCTTTGGACAAGCTGGCAAGACACAGTAATTGATTACCTTCTTGCTGCAAAATCAAAATGGCTTTTGATGCTCAGCCATTCATTGCCATAACTGAAATAATAACACAATTCATTTTAGCTGCAGCCCTGCAAATGGATGACTTTAATAATAGCTAATTTGGGATGATGAATGTGCCATTTGGGGGTGACATTAGTGCTGAATAAGGAGAAGGGTGTACAAGACACACAGGGAGGAAGGGATGAGCTATAAGAGATTAGCCATGTTTGCTGACTTTTGAGCCTGCTGGTTCTTTCATTCTGCTCCACAGGTATTGATTGAGCAAGTCCCTATTCTCTACCTAGGATGAGAAAAGATTCGGAAAAGATTCTGAAGATACATACATAAGGGTGACACATGTCCTATTTTCCCAGGGATAGCCCTAGCTTTTGCTAAGGTCTAGTACAATTATTAATAACATCTGACCCCTGCTGTCAAAGTAGTCTCGGTTTGTATGATAAATTGCCATTTTGTGTGCCTCACTTTGTTTTCTCCAAGTATGCAGCTATTCTGAGAAGACAAGTCTTATTTGTGCACATGGAGCAAAGCCTGCATATCAGACAATACTATACCATCGATAAACCAGCCAAAGAAACTCAAGCACACCAAGCAGTGTTCTGAGTTCCAAAACTTATGGTGGTGGTGGGTTATACATTGATGATGACTTTACATGCTTGGGAATGATGAGCTCCAGTCTTTCCAGATCTTCACAGCAACCTGATGTTACCCCATCTTACAAACTCATGAAAGAAGCCCACAGAAACGAGGTGAGAGTTTAAGGTCACAGAGACAGCACATAATAGAGTTGTAATTGGGACCTAGTTCTATTTTAACTATTTTTTTAAATTTCTTCTTTAGCACAGAAAAGACATTGATGATTTCCAGAATGCTTAAGGAGGCCCATAGGGGAAATGACTCATCTTCAAAAACTGAGTCCTCCAGCAAAGGTGAATAAAGTAAAAGGTAGAAGAGGCAAAGTTGACAAGAAACAATGAAGAAATTAAGAGAGATGATGGATAATAGGGATGATTTGCAAAGAAGTTAAGTTTTCGCACTTCAAATTCTTGATGAGTATAGATTAATGGAGATCAAAGAAAAGGCTTTTGTACCCTAGGAATGATAAACTCACTTCAGAGTGTGATTGTCTTGGAACAGGGAATTAGGTGGGAATGAGTCAAAAGGAGATAGTAAAGTTTTAATTCTTAAACATAGTGATTTTAAACAATGGATGTTTTGCTCATCTATTTTCATGGATGCTCTATTTATAGTAGTTAGAGCATAGAATCAACCTAGATGCCCATCAACAGATGAAGGAATAAGGAAAATATGGTACCTATACGTGATGGAATTGTATTTAGCCATAAAGAAAGTGAAATTATGAAATTTGCAGGTAAATGGATGTAATTGGAAATATACCAAGTGAGGTAACACACACCCAGAAGGACAAAGGCTGCAAGTTCTCTGTCAATTAGATCTCAACATCATACATTGAGGGTGTGTGTGTGTGCGTGTGCGTGTGCGTGTGCGTGTGCGTGTACGTGTGCGTGCGTGCGTGTGTGTGTGTGTGTGTGTGTGTGTGTGTGTGTGTGTGTGTGTGTTTATCTTGGGGGGGACATGAAGAATCCAGGGAACTAGAAAGAGACCATTTGTGGGATGGGGAAAAATATATTAAAGAAGTGTGGTGTGAAGGGGAATAGTGGGAAGGGAAGTTTAAGTGGAGAGAAGAACAGGAAATCAGAGCATAGGAGAGGAAGGAATAACTAACACTAAAGATATTTGAAAAATCCATATGGAAACCTATTTCACAAGCTACACACACACACACACACACACACACACACACACACACACACACACACACTCATATAAAGGAGTTTACTTGCAGAGGATAATGTTCCCTCCAGAAGACAAAGGCTGCCAAATAAAAAGCCCAGTGCCGCCGGGCGGTGGTGGCGCACGCCTTTAATCCCAGCACTCGGGAGGCAGAGCCAGGCGGATCTCCGTGAGTTCGAGGCCAGCCTGGGCTACCAAGTGAGTTTCAGGAAAGGCGCAAAGCTACACAGAGAAACCATGTCTCGAAACCCCCCCCCCCAAAAAAAAAAAGCCCAGTGCCAGTTGTGGGATATATCCACTTGAGTTTTTGACCAAGGAAGTCCCAGAGACTCCCCCGCAAAAACAAAAAAACCAATATAGGCTGTTGCCATTGCTTTTGGTTGTTCATCAAAACTTGATTGTAAGATCCTACTACTGAAGATACCACATACTTTGGTCACAGAACATGAAGAAATCAGGTTAGTATTGGCAGGGAATTTTATATTGTACTGGCTAGCTTTCATAGTACCAGAGGTGCTATGCAGTGTTCTGTGAAGGAGAGGTCATCAACAGTCTTACCCAGCTGTGAGCACTGTGTGTTACAGTAACTACCGGCATGGCAAGGTGAGCCCATGAATGCAGCAGCGGTATGAATGTTTTGAGAATAACTAACAGCTTCCTGGTTGATTTCATTTCCTGCTCCAAGGAAATGTATGACTGAGAATGTAAATATGACCCAAAAATGTAGTTGGGAAGCTCATACTGGACCTAGGGATGAACCTACTAGTATTATTTTGCTAAATGGACACAGTAACCGACTCCCCTCTAAAACTGTATCCTTACACGACCATATTAGTGCAGTTCAGATTTCATCAAAGAAGTTTCTTCGTGCAGTGGATGCTGCTTACAACAGAAACTCACAACTGGTCAAAGTGCAGAGAATAAGTCTGTGGAATGTTTAAGCACAAATGAGATGTTTATAACATACTCCCTCACCCTAAGGTTCAAAGATCATTGCAAAAGATGGGGTGGAAAGATTGTAAGAGCCAGAGGTCAGGGAGGGCTGAAGTAAAACAGTGTCTTCGGGATCTGACAGGAACACTGCACTCATGACCTCGCAGCAGCTGTGGTTTCCTGAACGAAATGAAGCCAGTCAACTTCCTGGATAGGGGTGACTCATAAAGCTTCACCCCTAACTGAGGAGCTTTTGCCAAGTGATGGCTTCTGGATGAGGGGGAGTCAGTTTTCTTCTGGGGTGTGGCTCAATAGTTTCCCAGTGCTCCAGTGGATAGACCCATACCCTTGAGTATGAGGGCAACACCAACTGGACTCAATGAGTTATATAAAAGTGGGGGAGGCCGGGCGGTGGTGGCGCACGCCTTTAATCCCAGCACTCGGGAGGCAGAGCCAGGCGGATCTCTGTGAGTTCGAGGCCAGCCTGGGCTACCAAGTGAGTTCCAGGAGAGGCGCAAAGCTACACAGAGAAACCCTGTCTTGAAAAAACCAAAAAAAAAAAAGTGGGGGAGACTGGAGAGATGGCTCAGGGGATAAGAGCATTTGTTGCTCTTGAAGACAGCCTGGCTTCAATTCCTAGCACCTACGTGGTGGTTTATAACTGCATAAACTGACAACATGACCACTGTGTGGGATGGTTAAGTGGAAGGCTTTCATTGTAGATATGAGAAAGAACAGGCAGAGGCATCTGGAAGAGTCCAGAGTGGATGGAGGAAGGAGTAGACTGAACGACTGACCAGGGCCAGCAGACTGGAGACTATCTGCAAGAGGGGGGGAACAGCAGTGGATGGAGAACAAAGAGAACATCGAGAGAAGCAGGAGCCAAACCTGGAGAAATATAGTGAGAATAACAAGGTTATAATGAAAATGGGTAGCTAGCGTAGAGAAGCCCGTGAGCTGGAGGAAGTTTAGGGTAATGGGAGAGGTGAGAAGGGTGGAAGCTTTAATTTGGGGCTGGAGAGATGGCTCAGCAGTTAAGAGCACTGACTGCTCTTAGAGAAGACCCAGGTTCAATTCTCAGCACCCACATGATAACTCACAATCATCTGTAACTCCAGTTCAAGGGGACTCAGTGTCTTCTTCCGGCCTCCGTGGCACCAGACACAAGAGATACACAGACATACATGCAGACAAAACACTCATACATATACAATAAAAAATTTAAAGCTATAATGTGAGATTTACTATGCCCTCCATCAAGACAAAAATAAAAACCCAAAACCTGGGCTTCTGAAGCAGCTGGCATATTTGTTAAGGAAGATGAATTCTGGAGTAAGGGCTGACTGGTGAAAGTCCGGGTTTGCTACTCTGTTGGGACCAGGAAGTGTTTCTGCAGCATACGGTTGAGCTCTGGAGAATCTCTGCTAGCCTGTTACCTGGAGCCAAGCTATAGGCATCAAGACCATCTTCCTTGTGCTCTGGGGCCTTGGATTGTAAACTCTGAACCCTCTACACAACCTTTGTCATTTAAAGCTTTCCGTGCTTAGGGTCAAAAGCTGAGAGAACTGCCCCCAAGAGCCACACACAGAGGTGTTTGGCATTCACAAGCTAAGCTCAGGGTCTCGGTGTGTTTCTCTGTGTACTGACCCATCCTCTAAGGTCCTGTATCCCCAGTTTGTGAATGGACATGCTAAAACCTGAGAAGTATCAAACTGGAAGGTCAGCCAGACTTGGTTGAAACTCTGAGTTCCTGTCCTGGCTTCTCCCCTGAATTCGCCTGTGAGCTTGGGGACATGTCACAGACTGCGTTCCCAGGGAAGCAGACAGAGCCAGAGCTTTATAGGTAGGAGAACGCAAGGGCTGAGGGGTGAATGGACATTCTCTGAATGTAGTGCCGACTTCTCCCTTCAGCCTCAATGTTCACTACATATGCTGTATGATGAAGATTTTGTTCCCATCATGATTCCCCTGAAATCTCCCTTCCTTTCCCCTGATCCTTCAAGAAAAACATGTCTTTTATGCACTGATGAGCAGGTGTGGGGAGAAGGGCTTTGGAGCCAGACCTCAGCTGGAATCCAGGTCCAGCTTTGAGAAGCAGTATGGCATTGGGCAAGTGGCTGACTGACTTAAACTCTCTGAAGCTGTTTGTCACAAGAAATGGTTATTGATGTCTTCCCCACAGGGTTTTTGGGGAAGCAAATGAGGTAACATTGGGTAAATGCCCCCTGCCAAGTTTCATAGAATTGAGTGGATAAAAAACAAAAAGAAATAAAAAAGGAAAGACATGACTGCTCCTAGGTATGGTGGAGAAGGTTGATTGTAGATTAAAGGCAGAGCATAGCCAGAGGCAGGGACATCTGGGAGAGTCCAGAGTGCGCATGACCCTGAGCCATATGAGGAGAGAGGGGAAGGGAGAGGGGAGAGGGGAACTAGGTGCAGCAAAGAGGGCAAAAGGTGAAAAAGATCAGGAAACCAAAATGTCTGGATAATATAGGGAAGAGCCTTCTGGAAGAAGGGCAGCCCAGCCCCTGGGGTGGAGAGTTCAGGGTAGAGAGTGGGGTATGCCACCCGTACCCAGTAACAGGTAGGGACTGAGGGATGCTGAGAGAACCTGGTGATCAGGTCTACTTTTATATGTTAAATATATAACCCAGTTAGCCTTTTCTCCTGGGTTTGAGACCTAACACTCAGTAATTCTAAGTTCTCTTCTCCCCTGAACCCAAACTTCAGCATCCAAACAATGGTTTGAAGACTAGTTTGCAATGATGAAATGCTATATGTAAATTGGTATAGTTCTTGCTAACTCATAACTCTTTAAAAAAAAAAATGAAGTCACTTCAAAATCTGTCCCATGGCAACGAAATCCCCAGTACATGTTCAAGCTGCCGCCCCCCGTCTGCCCAGGCCCCTCAGTTCTAAGAACACAGATTACTTCGTGCTCTCTCTGTCAAGAAACATCATTTGGGCATTTCAAGGATGTGCCAGCAGGCCAAGTAACTGTAGGTATTTCTCAACTGTCACTGTCACTGCTCTGGAGCTCAGGGTTCATCATGGGTCACAGACTCCGGGGATGATTGGTGCCTCAGTTCCCTCCACCACTCTCTAAAGTAGGAAGAGCAAGACATGACAGCAGGAGTTTAAAAAAAACAACCCAAACATCAACAACAAAAACACCAGAAAGGGCAGGGCTTTTGCCATGAGGTTTTAGATTTAATTTGTATTCTTTGTAACTACTGAGATCCAGGAGTAGGCTGCTGAGTCCTGCCTGTGGTTGCCTAGAACCTCTTTCATGTGATACAATCCTTGCCTCTACACAAGTTCCCCCAGGTCCAGAGACACTTGACCTTCATGTCTCCTCAGCACAGCACCTAAGACTGTGGTTCTCAACATGTTTACACCAGACCATCAGCCATCAGCACCCGCACCACCTCGGGGAGTATGTCACAAATGCACATTCTCAGACCCTCCCCACACCACTTCAGGTGACTCTGATAGGGGTCCGAGTTCAGGACGTGACACTGGCTTTAGCTGCACAAATCACGTCACAAGCAGAGGGTGGCTGTCATTTGCTTGCTTTGAGGGGAGAGAGAGCGGGCCTTTGAGACAATGTCCATGTAGTTCCAGATGGCTTGAACTTGCTGTACAAGCAAGGTTGACCCAGAACTCCTGATCCTCCTTCTTCTACCTCCCAGGTGCTAGAACTACAGTTATATATCACCAGGCCAGGCTATAATTTGCTTCTTCATCTTCACATTTTCTGGCAATTTTTTCCTTACTACACAGAAGAAATCAAGGGAGACAGAAACACACTGATGGAGAGGGTTTCTAATGCCACACTTCCTAATTAGATGGCACTCCTTTTCCACTTTATTTTGGATTTATGGCCTGACCAGTGATTTTGAATCAGGCTGGTGGATGCTCTAGCTTGATTTGCACTTAACGCTTATTTCTCCAGTGGCTTGTTGCTGCTGAAGAAAGCTTTGGCATCCCAAACAGAACATTTGGAATATAATATAAATAAACACTTTGAACAGAGATTTAAAGCAGTTTTTATTACAGCCACTGATGTGGCACGTTTTACAGCTTTGATTTCAATTCTGGTTGTGAAGACTCAGAAAGCAAACAGATCTCAGAATAGAAAGAAAATCAAGGGCAGACATGGGAGAGATACCTTCCTCATTAACCCTTCCACTCCGCTGGGATAGAACCTTAAACAGCTCCTCTGCGTGAACACATTCTTGGGGTCAAGACAAGTCTAGGTACAGACTACGAACTGTGACTTGTACAAGGCAGATCTGAAATGAGGAAGGCAAACCCGAAGGTCCCAGAGGATACATAGAAGGAACAACGTACAGCAAGGCAAGAAAAACATGGGCAAGGAAGATGGTGAAAAGATACTAAAAATGAGCCTTTCTCCATTAGATAACAGGCCCTCTCCCCTATCCACAGTTTCATTTGCCATATTTTCAGTCACTCACAGGTAAACTGTGTGCTGAAAATATTAAATAAAAACATCAGAAATAAACCATTCCTAGTTTAAAATTGCAAATCAGTCTGAGTAGCATGATGAAATCTCATGGCCTCCTTCTGTCTAGCATATCCACTCTGTATCCGTGCCTCAGTTACTTAGTAGCCTTCTTAGTTGTCAGGGATACTGTCATGATTTCACAGGGAACACAGATAGGGTTCAGAATGTTCCATGGTTTCAAGCTGTGGTGATATTTTTTCTGTGTACCCCAATAAAATTTATCTGAGGATCAGAGGAAAAAGCCAGCCGCTATATTAGACATAGAAGTCAGGCAATGGTAGCATGCTCCTTTAATCCTATCATTCAGGAGGCAGGGATCTGTCTGGATCTCTGTGAGTTCAAGGCCACCCTGGGAACAGAGCCAGGCGTGGTGGCACATGCCTAAAATTCCAACACTAGTTAACCATGGAGGTCTGGAGGTCTGTACATACAGACAGGAATTGATAGAGCTGAGCAGGAAGAGGAAGTGATGTAGCTGGACAGAGAGAGCAGATGAGATAGCAGAACAGAAAGGCATATAGGTGTGGGTATACAGGAAGTAGGTCTCTTTGGAAGCTGAGGTGTGAGTAAGGTGGGGTTGGCTGGTGGCTTTTCCTATTCCTCTGATCTCTCAGGTTTTCACCCCAATATCTGGCTCTGGGTTTTTATTTAATAAGACCATTTAACAATTTGTCTATATCAAGCATCCACTGAATGTCTTGGAATACATCCCCCTAGAAATAGTAGAGGGATGTTGCATAGAAGAAAGCATTCTCAAAGGCCAAATCTCATAGGACCTAAGTTCTAGCTTGACTAACGCACGTCAGGGTACTTCCAATTTGAGGTAATAATTTTTCAGGTTCTTGGTTTCTTTATCTGAATGGCAGTCCCTGTCCTACCTGTCACAGAGTTATCGTAAGGCTCAAATAAACTAACAAGACCTTATATAGAGTGCTTGATGCAGTAGCAACGAAAGGCATAGCAGTACGTTTTTTATGGTCTTACTTAGGGATGTCCCATACTGAAGTGAATTTATAAAAATTATCAGTTCCAGATTATACAATATGAGATTCAGGTTTTGGTAGGCATGAATCAAGTCTATTAGTGTTCCTGAGTCTGAGGTTATAACATCCTCCAGACTTCCCTCCCAGCAGCCTCCCTTTCTCTAGCCAGGTACTAGCCTTGTTTCTGGGTCTAGCAGAATGTTGGAATGCATTCAACAGAAAGCTGAGACATCAGCTGAGATGCCGATTTCCACTCGCATCTTTCCTGCTGCAGCCTACTCCTATTTTTGCACTTGGCTTCTGACCTTGTCTATATTCTCAACCTAACTTTTTAAAGGTTTTTCACAAAATTTAGAAGCTAACTCCTCTGGGTCATTGAATCACACGACTTTCCAGGACACTGCTTTGGTTTTTAATGACAAGAATTAATGGTGCTCCAAGGCCTTATGCAATACAATCTTCCAGTTAATAGCATCTGGTCACCTCCCTACCCCATCCTACCAACTTTTAACTCTCTTGCTTCTATTTCTCTTTCTAACATAAATTCTTACATCTTCCCTTCCTTCTGGAATCACTTCTGCTCCCAAAGACGGCTGAGTTATCCCTCTTTTAATTTTACATAGTCACTTGTGCCTTCTTCTGCCATGGCAGTGGTCCTACTGTATCAATGCTGTCTGATTCTCTGTCTTTATGAACCCTGTACTTCTGGGAAGAACTCTGTTTTATCTCTGTCTCTGTTCCCATCATGTACCACAGGAAACTGTTGCTGAATGGACCATCACTCTGAGACATTCATTGTACAGCTGGAGAACTTTGGGAGTGTAACTATGACTTCCCTGCTTCGTACCCAAAGGACACTGTGCTGATTTAATTACTCATACGTGGGGGGTTCACACAGATGTTATAACAGCTCACTTAGCAAAGGACAGTGATTAGGGTTTTCTTTTATTAACTAAATAGACAGCACCCGAGTGGAATATTAAAAGCCAGATGGCACAACTTTCATCTTGTGTATATCTGCAAGGGAAGCACAAAGTGCCAGCATTGTCCTGTTTAACCTTATGTGCAGTCTCAAGGATATACTTCGCTACTTCTAGGTCACTCACTCTACATCCATATCCCACCTACCCTAGGTGAGAGAAAGCCAAAAGAAAATGCAACTTGAGGTCTGTTATTAACTGAATTCTGCTAAACCAAGATTCCTATGTTGAAGCCCTAACCTATCAGTATTTCAGAAATGTGACTGTATATGAAGATCAGGCCTTTAAGGAGCTGGTTAAATTAAAACAAGGCCATTAGGGTGAGCTCTAATCCAATTTCTCTGGTGTCCTACAAGATAAGAAAATTGGACACACAAAAGAGGCACCAGGGGTATCCATGCATAGAGGGATTATCATGTAAAGAGAGAGCAGATGACAGCCATTTACCAGTCAGAAGGGAAGCTATGCAGGAAACTAACCCTGCCAGCATCTTGATCTCAGAGAGCTAGCATCCAGAATTATGGAGGAATCAATTTCGGTTATTTAAACCACTATGCCCATGATATTTTGTTATGATAGCTTCAGGAAACAAACAAAGGGAGAGCCTGTCTGAGTTCTTGTTTTGTTCTATTACTGTGATGAAACTCTATGAGCAAGACAACTTATAAAAGGAAGCATTTAATTAGAGGCTTGCTTATAGTTTCGGAGGATGAGTCCATAACCATCATGGTAGAGAACGTGGCAGCAGGCAGGCAGGCATGGCACTGGAGAAGTATCTGAGAGCTTACCTCTAATTCACAAGCAGGAGTCAGAGAGAGAAAGACTGGGCCTGGTGTGGGCTTTTGGAATCTGAAAACCCACCCAAAGCGACACACCTTCTCCAACAAGAACATGCCTCTACTCCAACAAAAGCACACCTCCCAACTCTTCCCAAACAGCTCTACTAACTGGAGACCAAACAGTCAAGTATATGAGCCTAGGGGGCCATTCTCATAGACTCCAATCACAGTTTAGCTTTGAGATGCCTGCGATACCTTCAAACAATCTCAGCCTGAATGAACTGGGCCCCAGATGTGGAGCTTCATCCGAGTCATGTCCATTCTCTTATCCCAGGTTAATTGTTGATTTCTTTATAGTTGAAGCCATTTGCCTTTCCTTCCTTCATTCTTCTATTGCTCCACTCATTCACTTCCTCAACAGTTACTGAGAGGTGCTATAAGGGACACAGTACCCTGCCCTCAAGGAACCTAACATCACATAAAGGACATGCATCTACCATCCTAAGGTAAGAGATGACCCAGATATGTAGCTAACTTGGGTGATGAACCTGATTGGTAAAGAAAAAAAAAAAAACAGTCTACATAAAAGAAGATTCAAGGCTGACAACGCAGTATAGTGGAGCAGTTAAGAGCTTAAGCCCTAAAACTAGAGTGGATGTTGCAGTTAACAGGATAGGCTCTATCCAGAGCAAAAAAGCTACATGACCTTCACGGAGTACTACATCTCTCCATTCTTTGGTTACCTCATCTGAAACTGAGACTAAACAATGATATTTATATTCAATTTGATTAATTCATGCAAAACTCGTAAACGGTACTTGGCACATAGGAGTTACTTCATAAATTCTACTGTTTGTAGCTTTTAAGGACAGAAGGCTTAGATTTCAGTCTTTCATTTATTAGCTATGTATTCCTAGGACAAATATACCTTGCTCCAGCTGGACTCTCTTTCTGTCTCACAAAGTGCTTGGGAGAATCAAGTGAAATAGCCAATATTTAAGGGCACTGAAAACTACAAGGGCAGAAGGATTTTATTGCTGCTGTTATTAAGTTGAGCCTTGAAGGATGGTCTAGATTTAATATGAAAGCTACTATTCATTGAGGACTTACACAAGTGCCGTGTGTGTGTGTGTGTGTGTGTGTGTGTGTGTGTGTGTGTGTGTAACAGAGTGAGGGCAGATATTTCTTGATTCTCTTTTCCAGCTTCCTCGTTCCTAGGGCACAGGCATATGCCACACATTTGGCCAAGGTTATGTTTTTCTCAAGACTGCAAATTTTGAGGGATCGTCAGAAACACAAATGTGAGTCATGAATGTGTAGGTGGTACAGTGAAATGGTACCATAGGCAGTGGCATTTTGCTAGACTGACCTTGAGGGGTAAGCTAGTTGGTAGTCACCCTATGCAACTTCTGCTGGTCCCAATCATTTTTTGCACTCAATAGCAGTAGTATCACTAATTTGATGAACAATCTACTCTTCTCAATAATGTTTTCTTCTGGGCTGGCAGGATAGCTCAGCGGATAAGTCTGACGACCTGAGTTCAGTCCCTGAGACCCATCAGGTGGGAGGAGAGAAGTTATCCTCTGACTTCCACGTGTGGAAACTGAAGCTTAGCAGGGGATGATATAGCTTGCCCCAAATCTCACCAACAGTAAATGAGACCTGTAGACTTGACTCTAGGGATGCTTTTGTTAGTACTTACCACTGCAGTACACTAGGGGGAGAAACTGGCAAAAATTATGTGAGTGGGAGGACTAGCCTTCCTGCCAGACCCAGATGGAGGAGAGCCTGAGGAGGGTTCAGAGGATTATAAATTTCCAAATATGCAAAGATAAAATGTTCACACCAGAGACAGTTTAAAAATGGGAAGAGCCAGATAGTGTGCATCTATAATCCCAGTATTTAGACTGAGGCAAGAAGATTGCCTCCAATTTCAGAACATTCTAGGCTATGTACTGCTTAGCCTGGGCTACAAAGAGCAGGACTCTGGTTTCATCCTTAGAACTACAGGAAAAAAATAAAGTTCTAATGCTACTGTGGTGACTCACATCTATAATCGCACACTTGAGGCAGAGGCAGGGAACCCCAAGTTCAAGACCATCTTGGTATACACGTTGAGACCTTCTCTCATCTCACAAACAAAACACAAAATTAGATAGAGACCGCGAAAACAGCAGCATGATTTTTTTTTTTATTGGACATCAGGAGCCACTGGAGATGTCAGGCTTTCAGGGGATACCATGTTAGTCTGAGTGTGAAGGGATGGAAATGTAACTAGGAAAGGCCAAGACAATTTTTGTAGAAGGAAGTCTTGACTAATGAATGGTAATTGGTAAGGAAGAGTCTGGTGACTGAGACGTTGTTGACACCCTTGACCAAAATAGTGAAACCTGGCCCTGAAGTGATTTGGTGGTGACAGGAGGATAGAACAGCTGCCCCTTTAGAAAGAAATGTCTTCTTTCTGCTCATAATTTCTAGCCTTTCAGCCTCTTATTTCAAAGCTACTTACCATTTGCCTTTTTATCTCTGAGACAATAGGACTCAAGTTTCACTCAGGGAATGACACTACTACTCACAGATGTGGAAAGCAGCAGCTTGTGTGAGAGGAGAATCCTAGCCAGTTGGAAGCAGTCACTTGTGTGGGCCCCAGTGGCCTGCTTATGGTTATTAATAACTGATGGTTCTGCCATCTCTGGTTCCAGCAGCCCAGCAGGCTCTCATCCTCTTATAGTCTGGCACCCCTTTGCTCCAGCTGTCAGTGGTGCCCAGCTAAACATGTCTTAGCCTGCATTTCGAGCTATCTCCAAGGGTTTCTTCAGCCTATCCCTTGACACAGTTCTGCCAACCTTCATGGGGGAAAATGGAGATGACCAAGGGCCCAGAGTTCTGGCTAGTCTCTAAATGACATCAGAGTAAAGTTGATTTCAATCCAATGTGAAACCTATCCACTATCTCCCCTGTTCCCCTCTCTTTCTCTTCGTCTCTTTTTCCTTCTTTCTCTCTTATATCTCCATCTCCTTAATATTTATCCTCTTGTTTTTTTTTCTTTGTGTACTAGCCTGCCTATTATTGCTTCAGCGTTCTCTTTCCTTCCTTTTCTCTTCATTCAAAAAATTTTAATACCACTGTGTGGCCAGACTTCTGCTATGTGTTGGAAGTACAAAGGAGGAAAACACAGGCTCCACCTGTAAACTAGCTCAAATACTTACTGGGAAGATTTATAACAGTAGAGATAAGACCAGGATATATAATGACAGCCCATCAGACACGTTTATGCCAATTAGAAACAAGAGAGAACATGAAGAAAATTTCTGTAAAGAAATTATGCCGAAAGAGAATTTGAGTTTTATCCTGGCAGAGGTTATTTATGAGAATGACTGAGAAGGCATTGCAAGCAGACGGGGCTTGCTTAAGCAAACACATAGATAGGGGTAAAAGGCCTCACTATGTAGAGGGAACACGTAAAGTGGCAGTATTGAGATGGAAAACGGTAGCACATGAGTTGTAGCAGAAGCAGGTCCTTGTATGTCAATTTAATAGCTCGGTCTTTGGCCAGTAGGTGATGGAGGGTTACCAAAACATCTAGAGGAGAACACAAGCATGGTCATGCATGTTTCTTTTTGAGACAGGGTAGCCCTGAGTTGTCTGAAACACATTCTGTAGACCACGTTGGCTTGGAACTCAAACAGATCTGCCTGCCTCCACCTCCCAAGTGCTAGGATTAAAGGTGTGTGCCACCTAACCTAGCACCATGTATAGTTTTATGAATACAGATCATTATCACTTTCCAGTGGTGTGAAAGATGGGTTATAAAAGAACAACATCACATCAGGGGAACCCAGTTGGGAAGCTGCTGTTGCCATTCAAGTGAGAGATGATGGTGACTTAAACTGGAACAAGAAAAGGTAAGATTAAATTAAGAAAATAATCAGGTGATAAAATCTGCAGGTCTTTGTGATGAATTGGCTATAAATGATATGTGTGACGGAGACATCAGGAGTGTCACTTTGCTCGTTTGGTCTGCAGATAGGAATAATAGTGAAATAATAAAATGTTCTTGGGAACAGTGGTGTTATCAAACTGTAAAACAAAGGATTCAGGAGTGAGTTCTAGTTCAGAAGAAAGAAGAAAATGGAGAACTTCTCTTATGGACATGAGAATTGAAGATGCCTATGCAACATACAATGGAAGCTGTCTAGCAGAGATTTTCAGAGATTAAAGCTCTGGAGAGGGTCTGTGCTAAAGGTTTATAGGGGTTTGGATCTGAGATTACACCAGGGATATCTGTCACAACCTGCTAGGTTCCCAACATCTCTAAGAGAATTGCTGCATCTGATGTGTGTCAGCTGCCCTCACAGTCATGCTTTGCTCTCTCTAATGCATTCTCCCTATTCCTCCCATTTGCTTTTGTTTTAACTAATGAGATGTAGTCTGTCCCCAGTTCAAAAGCAGCCCGTCTATAAACTGACCAGAGACTTGAGAATTCAGGTGGTTGTGCTAGCTTAGAAAAAAAAATTAGAGAATTCCTGTTTTGGACATGTGAATTGAAGATATCTATGAGATATTTAAGAGGAGATGCCTACCTGGAATTTTGAGAGTTGAGAGATGAGCTGGGTCAATTCGAATCCCTCTCAGGGTTTTGAACTAAGAACTACAGAAATACCACATTACTTACCATTGGAGTTGAAGTTGGAAGACTGTTGAAAGTAGAGACATGGACAGCTGAGGCCATCTGAAGCTCAAGTAAGAAGGGGGGTGCAATCTGTGGGTAAACAGAGAATTGGGGATGGTAGAAAGGGAAGAATGGAGTAGACGCTAGAGAAAAAGATACAAAACATGACAGAGAAAGGAGGCGACTAGGCTATGAAAAAGACAGAGGAATTTTCCAATTGTCAAAGCAGCTCCACTGCCTGACAGAGCTGCCACCTCTGTCTGTGTGGCCTCAGTTTGAAGGCCAGCCATCTGAGGATAACGTAAGTGATGCTATTTGCTTTTCCAAACAAAAGAGTTACCAGGGAGAGATCACTCAAGAAGAAACAAGCATGAAATAAAAACGGTGGGCTGAAGTCAGCAGCTGTGTGTGTGTGTGTGTGTGTGTGTGTGTGTGTGTGTGTGTGTGTGTGTGTGTGTGTGTGTGTGTGTGTGTGTGTGTGTGTGTGTGTGTGTGTGTGTGTGTGTGTGTGTGCGCGCGCGCATGCGCGCACGTGCGCGCGCGCGCGCAAGCTCTCGAGCGCGCGTGCGGATTGGCAGGGAGAAGAGAAATCTACACATATGCAGAGAGAGGGACATAGGGTTGTGACAAGAAAACACTGGCCATGAAAGCGAAATTATCTTATTTCATTGTTGCTTGTTTGTTTTTAGATGAGCGATCGCAAGCTTCAAAAACTTCAGGTGGATCTGATCAGGACTGCACCAGGTCCACAGAGTTGAAAATTAGTAGGTAACTGGTGATTTTAGTGAAACCATTTAACAGAGTGATAGGAGAAAGAAATCGGGCTGAACTTGGCTGCAGATTGTATTAAAAAAAATAATAAGGAGGCAGCCAGTGTCAGATTCTCTTGAAAAAAGAATTTGATGATGAACAGAGGAAAAAGCATTGAGAAGGCACAGAGAGCCAGTGGAGATTTTGCTTTAATTTTGCTTTATTTTTTAGAGAGGGGCATGAATTTGTATATTGAGAAAGAACTCAGTTGGGAGGGGGAGGGAAGACAGAGAGAGAGGGGGGAGGTGATGGGAAGCAATGGGAGTAGTCTAATTTATCAGGGACCCAAAGGGAGACAGACTAGGTCCAAGCTGAACTGACAGTGTTAGCCTTAAAGAAGAGAGTAGCCCCATCCATCCTCAGAAACCGGGAAGAGGAAAGATGCAAAGCCCCTGCAGTTCAGAGGCTGCAATCGTGGATTCTAGTCTCAGGTCTACCACCAACCAGCTGTACACATCTCCTTCTCTGTGGGCTTCTTGTTTACCATCTATAACCAAAGGGGGAAATTGCCTCCCTGGCTCTTTTTTCGAAGGTGGCTATGAGGCTGAAATGAAAGTAGTAGATGTCAGCATGTGAGGGAATGTTTACAAATTTGGTGGTGTGGGAGTCTTGTGCAGGTGATCTGGAAAGTGACAAGTGTACAGTGTGCAGAATGGACAGCTCTTTCCAGGGTCTAGCTAGATTTGCCCATGTCTCTTTTTTCTTCTACATCTTGTGACAACAGCATCTACCACCTGCTTCCTTCCTCATTCCCAGTCTCCACATGCTGCAAGCTCCCCAGAGGTCAGGCGTGGTGGGAGCCGAAGGTATAACCTCAGCATCTCTGTCTCCGATGATGAGCTGAGAAATCAAAGGTTCTTTGTTTGCCAAGGCAAGGTTTTTCTTTTTCTTTTACCTTCTCTTCAATAAATCTGTCTGCCTCCGCTGTTCCATGACGAGGCTGATGGGCCTTGCCCTTGGGACGTGCAACTCAGCATGGGAGAGGGAGATGCTGCGAAATTTGGCACTTCCCTTTTCAATGCATGTTTAATTCATTGCTGCAAAGACTTGGATAAGTAAAACACTAAGCTTCTTCTGACTGGGCTTCCTGGAGAGAGGGACTCCAACAGCTTTTAAAGGAAATGTCAAATTGTTAAGAGTTCAGACTTCAAGCAGCTTAATGCTTCACAATGTTTTGGAGTGAGTGTCTCCTGGATCCTTAATGCCTGGGTTATTTAGAATCGAAAATTACTGATTTGGGTGTCAATCCGGCATACACGAGACAACCACAGTCAACTCTGGAGAAGCATTCATTCATTTTATTCATTTCTCTATAGTTTCTTCTTCAACAAGCCTTTTAGCCAGTTTCTAGTCAATCAATGAATATGAGCTAACAAATGAGACACCAATGATATGTTCATCTCAGTGCACAGCTCATATCAAAACAAATGAATAAAAACACCGTATGGATTCCATACTGTTATGGGCTCATTTGTTCCCCTCTCCTAACTCACAGGTTGAAGCCTTAATTCTTAGTACTTAACTCTTAGATTGCAATCTGCAGGACCTTTAGTGTGTTAAGTCAAAATGATATCCATCGGGTAGACTCTAATCCAATATGTATGGCATTTTTATAATAAGAGATTAGGACACAGACAAACATCATCAGACATGTCTGCGAAACAGACAACTATATGAAGCTAAAGAGAGAAGGTACCATCTATAAGCAAAACAGAGAGATCTCATGAGAAACCCTGAAAAACCCCTCCCCTTAAACATACAGCTTCCAGAAGTGTAAGAGAATGCATGTCTATTGGAGTTCCCAGTCTGTGTAATTTTGCTATGGCAGCCCCAAGCAAACCAATACACATCTTTTTTTCCAGAGTTTATGGTCATCTGGAAAAAACACATCTTCTTCCCTCATGCTGGTAATATCTGGAAGGCTATATGCACATAGTTTTTCCCCCAGGAAAAAAATGATCACCAATCACAATCAAGATGAGGTCAAAGGATATCAAAACAATTTCTTGATTTTTTTTCTCACCATGACCACACAAGGACACATAGAAGGGGTATGTGATCCTTCTGTCCATGATGTCTTTCTCCTCTCCTTACCCATGGGTCTTTTGTTATTGTGCTTCTCATCCTCGGGTTCCTGCCTCTATTGGGAAGATTCAGGTGACATTCTTTAGGTGCCATGGGTTCCATAAAGGCTTCAGAACTACCTTGAGTATCAAATGAAAATGCAATCCAGAAACCACATGTACCACTAATAATGCAGGTTTAATAGGCCTGAGCAGGACCTAGAAAAGTATCCTTAAGGTTTTTATTGTGGTATAGCTATACAAAAAGTGTTCATGATACTTATGCATAATTAAGAAATATTGATAAAAGAACTGGGCAGAGGCTGGAGAGAAAGTGCCATCAGGTGCTAACTGCCTATACCTGTAACTCCAACTCCAGGAGCTCAGATGCTGTCTTAGGCTCTGCAGGCACATACCTCTACACACACAGGGCACACACATACCATACACATACATAAAAATGAAAAAAATCTGCAAAAAAGAGAAAGGAATGTCCATAAGATATAGATATATGAGTACTCCCTCCTCAGTGGCAGTTTTCTCTTCCTCGGAGACAAACCTCAAGTGACTTTTTAATTATTCATCTGTTTTTCTTTATTGTTGGCTATATACGTTTGGGTCTCCGAACAAGAACAAAATCTTGCTTAGCTTGTTTGCCTGGTGACTTCATATAATATGTCATACTGTGTATATTCTTTAGCAACAGAATCTTTAATTTAATTATGAAGCACCGGTTCTCAGTAGTAAAGGGGTATGGTACAAAAGGATAAAAGAAGGTGGCTGGGAGTGGAGAAAGACATTTCCATATGTCACATCTACTACATTAGAGAGGAGGACCATATGTTACAAATGTTCAGCTTTGTGGTACAGATTATCACTGTATGGATTCTTGTGTATGGGTTTTCAGGTCACATAATAGGTGTCGGTTTAATCAGCCAATATGTAAACCATTACGGCAGATTGAAATAGCAAAGACCTCCTGAAGAAAATGAGGCACAAGGTGGACCTTAAAGGATGGGAAAACTGGACACCGGGACAAGAAATAGAGGTGGTGTCAGTTTACGGCTAGAGTTTGCTTTAGAAAGAGAAATCTAGGAGTAAAAGGCAAATCAGGAATGCAGAAATGTGGATTGCCAGATTGGAGGGGGGTGAGCGCCAACAAAAGCCTGGCAAAGGCTGGAGATGCAGCTCAGTGGCAAGCATGTGCAAGGCCCTGGGTTCCATCCCTAGCACTATAAAAAAAGCCTGGTAAATCTAGTTCTTTTAGGAAAGTACTGAGGTTCCAGGAGATCCTATCTTGGGAACTAAGAAGGCAGGCACAGCTTGAGAAATATAGGATGGGAGATCGTGAGACCATCATAGCAGAGCCCTTTGTAGAAAATAAAGCATGAAAATGTAGCCATACAGAAAAGGGCCCAGAGGAACAGAGCAGTTAGCAACAGACAGGAAATGATTGAAGACCATCCATAGAGTTCTTCTCAGGTGTCAAAGATTCCTCTCCATTCTTCTAGTTCTCCAGGAGCCCATGTACTACCTTCTCTCCTCCATATGCAATCTATCATTGTTGTGGGCTGGATGTGAAATGTCCCTCATCGGCTTACGTTTCAAAATGTGGTCTCCAGTTGATGATGCTGGTTTGGAAGATTCTGGATCTTTTAAGAGGTTAACCTTCCTGGATGAAATATTAAGTATAATAATAGATTATTGGAACAGGCCTTGAGGTTTTATAACCTGACCCTACTTCTTAACTGTGCTGTACTTCCTGACTGTAGACAGAAGCAATGTGACTAGCCACCTCACACACAATTGACTGTATTCCCTCATACTGTAAGCTAAAGAACCCCTTCCTTCTTTAAGTTGCCTCTTTTCAGGTATTTGATCACAGCTACGAAAAAAAAGTAATTAAGATGACCGTGCATCTCCACTCCCAGCTGAAGCCCTCACTTGCCACCTCACTGAACAAAAAGAGAACCACTGAGCTGGGAATTCCAACCCACTGCCGCCTTTACCCTCCTATCTCTACCTTCATCATTCCCTTCTAGTATGTGTTGGATGAATTGCCCACTGTTAACAGCCATTGCTCCCACTGGCTCTCCAGATGCCATTTCAATCAGTTAGGACTGAGTTCATCTGAGACCAACAGAGATTCAAAACTATAGTGGGTGAAATGGCAGCACTTATTCCCTCATACATAAGAAGTAGGCAATCTGAGGTTGGTATGATGACCCGGATCTACAAAGTCTTCAGAAGTGCATGCTCCTCAAAATTCACCACATCCCATGTTTATGGTCCTTGTCTTCCAGCTCCAAGATGGTATCTAGAGTTCTGGTTTTTACATTCAAAGTTCAGGCAGCAGGATAGAGAAGGGACAGAAGAAAGGACAAAGTCCATGTGCCAGCTATCTTTCAAAGGAGGTCCTCAAGAGCAGACACAGGGTACTTCTGCACACATCTTACAGGCCGGAGGCAGTACTTGTTCTAGAAAAGCATGAGGCCAGCTATGAATTGGGAATTTTATTATTGTGGAGGAGATGACAGAAATCTACCACATCATTACTTCTTTCCCTCTTAATGACTTTTACACTTGCTACCAGCGAATTCTTACTATCACACACTTACTTTAGCTTTTACTATCCCCCAAATAAACTTTTCTTTGACCATATTTTAACACCCATCAACAGCAAATATTCTCCAAAGAATTATCTACACATGCAAAATCCTCTTCCTCACCTTCTATTCATTCTCCAGTCTCCTCCGGGCTGGGTTCCATACTCATCAATCCACTGAAAATGCTCTTGTCACAATCCCCTAGAGTGCTCTGTGTTGCCAAATCCAATTATCACGCTTCTGTCCTGAATTTAATAGCCCTCTCAACAGCATTGGACATAGACGGTCTTTAAAATCCTTTGAAAAGTATTTCTTTAAAACATTTCCTGACTTAGATTTGTTAATGCCACACTTTTGCCTCTCTTTCTCAATATTTGCTCCTTGAATCTAAAGGTTCAAATTACTCATACTCTATCCAGAGACTCCGCTTTCCCAAACCCTTCCTTGAGTAGTTCCCTCCATTCCTATAGATTTCAACACCATACTTACACCAAAAACTCCCAGAAAAATACCCCAAAAGGATTCTAAGTGGATAGTTACATGTCTACCTTCCTATTTAAAATTGCCACTGGAATACTTACTAGACATCTCTAATACAACACCTACAAGACAAGACTAGGGTCTTAGCTCACCCAGTAAAACTTAACTTGCAAGAATGAAGATTTAAGCCAGCTGTGGTGATGCACATCTGTAATCCCAGCACTCAGTAGGCAGAGGTACCCAGGTCTCTGTGAGTTCAAAGCTGGCCTAGTCTACATACTGAATTCCAGGCTAGGGAGGGCTACAGAGTGAGATCCTGTCTCAAAAAAGAGAAGTAACAAGGGCCCAAGTTCCATCCCCAGAACCCACACAGGTCAACATGAAGCTACCTTCTTGAAATCCCAGCACCGGGGAGGCAGAGACACATAGATCCTTGGGGCTTCCTCGTCAGCCAACCTACTCTACTTAGCAAAATCCCAGGCCAACAAGAGATCCTGCCCCCCCCCCGAAAAAAAACCAACAAAAAAAGGTAGCTGGTACCTGAGAATGGCACCCATGATTCCCCTTGAACTTCCACATGTACGCTCACACATTTATGTCCACATGTTTACACACATATACATGAACACACACACACACACACACACACACACACACACACACACACACACACACACATACACACACACACAGAAAGAAAGAAAGAGCATAAAAATTTAAAGTAACAAGTAACACATACAAAACAGGACTGTTCCTCCCCATCTTTTCAACCTTACAAAAATAGTTAGCATAAGCCAGAAAGCTGTTAGTGGTCCTTGACTCCTCTTTCTACATTTAGGGTAGGTCTTCCCTCCTTAGTTAAACCTCTTTGAATGCAAAAACACACTTGTCAGTGGGGCTCCCAGGTGATTCCAAATTCAGTTGATAATGAAGAGTAAATATCCCAGGAAAGTAATCTTTTAAAAGGAAGGTTTGTATTATGTCATTTTCCCAACCTAAAGTCTCTAGGGAAATGTTTCTCAACCTGTGGATCGTGACCCCCTCAAGGGGACCGACCCTTTCATGGGGAGTGGGGAAGGTTTGCATAAGACCATCGGGAGACAGAGATATTTACATTAAGAAAGTTACAGTTATGAAGGAGCAACCAAAATAATTTTATGGTTGGGGATCATCACCACAACATGAGGAACTGTATTCAAGGGTCACAGCATTAGGAAGGTTGAGAAGCACTGCTCTAGTGTAGGTTCTGGAGTAATGGCTCAGTGGTTAAAAGTACTTACTTGTTCCTCTTGTAGACGACCTGGGCTCAATTTCTAGCAACCACATGGCAGCTCACTACCATCTGTAGTTCTAGTTACAGAGGATTTGATGCCCCCTTCTGGCCTCTATGGGAACTGAACACACAGTGCACAAATACATGCAGGCAAAATACCTATATACATATGTGTGTGTGTGTGTGTGTGTGTGTGTGTGTGTGTGTGTGTGTGTGTGTATGAAATCCTCTAGTGCCTTCCCATCACACTTGAAAGTTCATCAATCTGTCCTGAAAAGCTCTCCATGACTTAGACCCATGGGCTATATGATCCTTGGTCAGTTTATTCCTTCAACTTGCTATGTTTCACCCACATTGGCCTTCATGCTCACTCCATGTGGCACATTTTTTACACTTTCGAACTCATATTTGTAGTTTCACCTGACTGAAATACTCTCCCACTGGATTTTTCACGTTTGGCTACCCTTCTGCAGGTCTCGAATAAAGTGCTACCTCCTTATAGAGATAGTCTCCAACTACTCCACTTAATGCTCTATCTTACTATTCCATTTGGTTTCCTTCTATAGTTTTATCACAATTTTGCAAGTCCACGATGTCAACAGCCTCGAGGATGTTTCTTACTGTTATTGTATTCTAGCACTTAGCATAGCTCCTGATACTCTATCTGCTCCTAGGGTTAATAGTGATGCAATAATTAGCTGTTAAAATGGTGAAACACAAAACTGGGCTTCTCTGAATCTCCTCTTGATAATTGGGGAGCAATAAATTCATAGGGAGGGTCCTAGTAAAGTTGATAGTCCAAGGCTAGGAATAGAGCTAAAGTCTTCACACAACAGATAGAGGGAATGCTGTGCATGTGCACTTAAGCCAAGACACTGAGGAAGAGAAAAGCTAGTAAATGACAAAGGCAGGCTTTTCAAATGAAAAGGTACAAATCTAAGGGTAAGAAGCAAGATAGAAACCCAACTAGAAATGGGGTTGCTGAGAACAAATGAGAGGGGGCCTAGAAAACTATCAAGAACACTGCTGGAGGGGAGGTACGACTGCCTGATGGTAAGCAAAGGATCAACAAGGAGCTGAGAGTTCAGCTGATGTTAAAGTGTCAACACAGGCCCCCACTGGACCACGGGCCCAGACATGGCCCTCGGCAGCAGCTTGGGCCCAGGATGATACCCTGAGTCCAGGGGGAAGCACTGGCCACTCAGATTGGGATGGTTCTGGTGGCAGCATGCCCCCCGCAGACACCACCAATGTCTCAGGATGCGGCCCCAAACCCAGGGTTCTGTGCCACCTTTGATGGCAATATGAGACTTGAATATTTGGCACAGAGCCCAGCCGTGGTAGGACCACAGACCCAGACATGGTCCTTGGCAGCAGCCAGGTCTGGATGTCACCATTGCACCATGCATGTGACTCGGATTAGCACTGCCCTAGCATCAGCTGCAGCTGGGGTCTGTGCTGATGGCTGTGGCCTGTGTCACCTTAGGGGGCCATAGGAACCATGTATGATGAAATCAGAGGTCCATCCTGAGCCAGCACAGCCTTTCACTGGCTTGGGGAAAGCTGACCCTGCCTCTCCCTGGACACTGCAGCAAGAGAGCTGTCCCTGACCCTCATGGGAGAGCTGACTCCTGCGCTGGGGAGAGATGGCCCCTCCTCTCATCACAGGCAAGGGAAAACTGACCTTGATGGCATGGGCATAGGGGAGCTGGCTCCACCCCCTCACCTGAGGCAGGTGGTCCCAGTGGCCCAGAATGACCAGCTCAGCTACCATTCAGGCTGACAGCCGGGCCTGACACCCTAACATTTACCCCACCTATGACCTGCTGGAGCTGATGAAGGGACTGATCTTGTGGAAGAATACCAGCAGGAGCTCCATGACTGGAGGCAGCTGCAGGATATCTATCCCAGAGGAGTTCCAGTGAGGATCCAGTGATGATGGTATACCAGAAACCAGAGGCCTTGAACCAGCCCAGTGACTCATTGCAATGAGAATTTGCTGGTAAAACTAATTGGTCAAGAGGGTGTACTATGAGACACACGGCTCCCAATGCCACCAGGATGAATGAAGAGGTGTTGGAGAGGTGGGAAAGAAGGAGAAACTAAGAGCTGTGCTGTTTTGTTTTGTTCTTGCTTTTTTGTTGCTTGTTTTATTTTGGTTTGAGTCTTTCCATTTTCTTTGGGGAGCACTGCAGGAGTGAGAGGAGGCTATCTGGGCATGGGGAGGTGAGCGGAATTAGGGTGCCTGGTGTGAAATTACCAAAGAGTCAATAAAGAAATTATGTTTTTTTTTTTTTTTTTTGGTTTTTTCGAGACAGGGTTTCTCTGTGTAGCTTTGCGCCTCTCCTGGATCTCGCGCTGTAGACCAGGCTGGCCTCGAACTCACAGAGATCCGCCTGCCTCTGCCTCCCGAGTGCTGGGATTAAAGGCGTGCGCCACCACCGCCCGGCGAAATTATGTTTTTTTTAAAAAAAGAGTGTGTCAACAATTTACAAGCACAGACCTCAGCAGCAGAGAGGGTAAGACATGGGACTGCTTTGGAATAGAAGCTTGCAGGGCAGGGGCATCCAGGTCCAAGAATATGTGTCAAAAGAGTCATAGAGATGAAAAATGGGATCACATACTATAAAGATGAAAAATGGAGTCAGGAATTTCAGCGGTAACACAGTTCTGGGCGGTGATGAGATTCACAATGTGGCTAAGACGGTGGCTGGAGCAGAGCGGAGATGAAGACAAGGAGATGAGAGCTGGCTGGACTGAAACCATGCCGCCGTAATCCAGACGCAGGGACATGACATAGTTTGTTTGGGATGGGATGGCAAGAAATGCAAAGGAGTAAGGGAGGGAGAGAAAGGAGGGATGAAAGCCAATAAAGGGTGGACCTAAAGCAGTTACCACTAAAGGTAGCTGGAACTTAATTGTGTTGGAGAACTTGAGAAAGTGGTGGAGAATGTGCATCTCTGAATTATCCCCTGAATAATAACATACTCATATTAGTTATTGCTTCAGAGATGCCCTAGGGAATTGGTTAGATTCCTATCACTTCTGGACTCCTCTGAGTCTAGGCAAAGAGGACCCTGGAAGCTGGGAGGGAACTCCAGCCAAAGACGTACAGGCACTAGTAATTAGAAGCCAAGCTGGCATGGGTGGAAATGATCCTTGTCATCTTTATCAAGGGAGATGGGTATGGTATCAACAATATCAACTACTGGAATCAACGGATAGGGAAAGCAGCATCAGAGTAAAGCAGGTAAAACCATGTTGCAAGAAAAGGCGACAGTGAAAGACCTCATTTACTTTGTAACAGACTTTAAAAATATGTTTTGTTAATTCTTTCCTTCAGTGTGTTCAAATCACATCAACCTTTCTCAACTGCACTGGAAATGCCTTTTGCAGCTGGTTTATCCCAGACTAGATTCAGTCCAAAATCATGCCTTGATCTGGTTACAACCCTTTTATTTCTAGAACTTGAGAATAACTTTTTCCCCCTATTTTTCAGTGTACTGACCAACTAAAGAAAACAGACCAGTTGTTCTGAAAGATGGTCGACTTTTTAGACTGCCTAGACACTTATTTGTGGGTTTCTCAACCTCGTAAATTCTCTGAAAATTGGAATTTAGACCCAAAGGCTTGATACATTCAAGTTAATGCCATGGGCTAAAATACATCAACACAGCGTTCATCGAAGACTGCAGAATATCTGAAGACACATAATGGTGTGTGGTTATCTCCATTTATAATACTGTGGTTGACCACTACATCAGCATGATGGCAGCAAAATTATTTGTACATTTGCTTTTGAGTTTGGTGTGTGTGTGTGTGTGTGTGTGTGTGTGTGTGTGTGTGTGTGTGTGTGTGTGTGTGTGTTTAGTCTGGATTATCTCCAAAGCAGACTCTTCGGGGTAAGAGTTTCCATCCTACATTGTTTGGGAGGTGATTGCAAGAAAGACAAAGGATTCATGGAGTGAAACAGAAGACAGATAAAAGCCAGTAAAAGGGTGGATTTTAAGTAAGTTACTGCAGCTGGGCAGTGGTGGCACACACCTTTAATCCCACCACTGGAAGGCAGAGGCAGGCAGATCTCTGTGAGTTTGAGGCCAACCTGGTCTACAGAGCAAGTTCCAGGACAGATTCCAAAGCTACACAGAGAAATCTGTCTTGAAAAAAAAAAGTTACTGCTATAAGTAGCTGAAACTTAATGATGTTGGATTAGTGGTGGTGGTGGTGGTGGTGGTGGTGTGTGTGTGTGTGTTGGGGGGGGTGCACTCACCTGAAGGGTGCATATGGAGGCCAGAGGTTGATCTCAATGATTGCCTTATATCTCTCTCCACTTGAGTTTTTGCGGCACGGTCTCTCACTCATTCTGCAGCTCACCGATTTGGTTAGACTGGCTGGCCAGTGACTCTTCGTGACCTCTTGTCTTGCACTCCCAGTGCTGGGGTTACAGGCGTGGATGACAACACCTGATTTCTAGATGGGTGCAGAGGATTCAAACTCAGGTCCTCATGCCCATGCAGTGAGCACGTTACCCATTTCCCCAACACTCCCTCGTTATTTTCCTCCTGGTAATCAGGAAGTCATCTACGTGCTGGTAAGCTGGTACCTTATGACCCACTCCCCACCAGTTATTCATTCACCTAACAATTTTAATTTTATCTGGTAGCTCTTGTTTGAATTCATGTTAGACTCAAAAATGATTCTTATTTCGGCACTGTGGATTTTAACCTAGGGTCTCTTGTATGTTAGTCAAGTATCCACCTAACATTAGCCTCAGCCATTAAACTAGCTTTTGAGAATTCGGTCAGTATGTATTTACCAGCCAGAAAAGTAGAGTTTACCTTGTGCAAACAGGGTGACTTAGTATGTCTGGGAGAGCATGGATTTTGGCAACTGTCTGAAATAGAACCTTAGTCCTATCTCGATACCTGTTATTAAGTCACTTTGCTCCTCGGGGCTCCAGTTCCTTATCTGGAAAATGTGGTTGTTATAAGAATGAAAAAGAGGTAATATTGGTAAAGCTATCAGAATAAGGCCTGCTGCACGGTAAATGCTATGTAAGTGTTAAATAAATAAAGAGCAAAACTATGGCTATTTGATTATACTGAAATATAGTTCCTACTGGAAAGGCAGGATAAATGCTTAATTCTTTCCCTTTAATTACCAATTCTCAAAGTAAGGATTTGGTTTAATAGCTGCCACAAGGGCTGACAAATAAGCGGAAAGAACATTAAAGAGCTCAGGGAAAGATTTGGGAGGGAGGGGAGCTGGGAGAAAAGCCCAGAATGAGGATATTTAGAGCACTACAAGGCTGGGAGGAGCAGAGTCCTGGAAACGGCTTTTCTTGCCTTTTCTCTCCATTTTTCAGTGCTTCGATCAAAACCACACCAGGCCAGGGAACCGAAAGGGAAGAGGAAACATCTCCTGCTTAAAAGAGAGATATTGGCATTCACACAAATCTGTAAATGTCAGATACCTTCTCTTCATTGGCTGCTATGCGGATCCTATTGTATCATCTTGAATATGGTGGATGCTAAATATACAATGAAATAAAAACACTTAAAATTCACAAAATAAGACACAGAATGAGATAGCAAATTATTCTAGTTCTATCATTTTGATTTGCTAAATAAAACAATGAACCTGGATCTGAGGATAAACCATGTTCCTAGGCAGGACTGGCTTCATAGATATGGGGCTCTATACCACAGGGACCAATACTCAGACAGGTGTGGAGTCAGGTGTTGTGGCTCATGCTTGTAATCCCAGCTACAGAGGCTGAGGTAGGAGGGTTGCAAGTTCTAGTCCAGCTGGGCTACATAGCAAGTTCCAGGCCAGCCTCAGGCTATGAGACCCTGTCTAATGAACACACACCAGAACTGCTTAGATCACTGCTCTGTTGTCTTAACATTGTTAATAATTTTAAACCAAAGAATCCCACATCTTTGATTTGCACTGAACCTTGGTCCTCCTCCTCCTCAAACATTCTTGGACATTGCCCCTGAGCCCAAGCCAGGCCATCAGTCTGCACCAAGTAGAATAGCAGAGGAGAGACAGCCCCCTTCATCTTTGCTTTCATTATACACTTTGTTGGGCAGGGGGCTGCTGTAAGCCTTGCTCTTCTTACTGGCAGCTCTCCAGTTCCACAGATGTTTTTGGCTTACTCCACCCTCTGTCCCCCACTCCCACCCCCGGAGTTCCTTTCCTCTCCAGAATCATTGAAGAAATGCACTCTTCTGTGGGTGCTAGCCTTCCTTGTCCCCCAAGAACACATTTATTCAGAAGCTGTGGTGATCATCTGTCTTGTCCTCTCTCCCCTCAGTCTGAGTGTCCTCTGTATCGCTTGTTGCTTGTTACTAAAATAAGAGGCATGCCAAGAAAAGACAAGACACCACCCAGGCTCTACCAGGCGAGAGTTTCATCAACATGTGGACAAGCTTAGCGCTGAGGTTCTGGGCCATTTGAATAATGATGGGGGCTGGGTTGGAAGAGAAGGGAAGCAAAAAGAGCTAAGCTGATTCTTTTCCAGCCCATCCAGGATCTGTACAGACCAGAGCTAATCTTTAAGAAGCTGCAGGGAGGGCCACAACATGAGGATTTCAGTTATCGATGAGGGAGAATACTCTGTGCCCTTACAATTCATTTCCTGTTACCAAACAACATGCCATAAATGATCAATATCACTTTTCAACATACCAACTGTACTCTCCATCCTTTCCCTAGCGGCCATCCTCTACCTTTTGTTAAATATATGCTTATCCCTGCCCTGACTCTGCTGTACCTACATACACCAGCATTCTCCTATTTGCATGCGAAGCACATCCAAGATCATGGCTTCCGCCCTTCCTCCTTTGATTGACTGTTTCTTTACCTTGAAAAGAGAATCTCTTCTTATGGGTCAAGTAATCTTCAGTGTGGCTTGTTCATTTTATTTTCTTATTTCTTAACTGTTACACACACACACACACACATACACACACACACACACACACAGAGAGAGAGAGAGAGAGCATTGTATCATGATATATACATACACACATATACACAAACATACTCAATAAAAGTATTGGATTCTGATAGCAAAAGTAGTTGTAATAATAATAATGCCAGTAATAGTAATATTGTTTGCCTCCTGTGTGTTCATATACTGCTTGCCTATGACAATCCCATGATTTGTTTTTTATTATTGTAACTCCCATGTCATAGACGAATAAACCAAGGCTCAGAAATAAAAAGTAAAACACAACTTACTGTCAAAGCAGTTGTCTTTGAATTTAGAGGTGCTTGGGCCACTCTGTTGACACCAATGCTTAGTCACAACTGTCTCAATGTCCTCTTCCTATAAAAGGAGGCTCCATAGCATCTTTCCGTGTTTTCACAAGACCGTATTGTCTTGTATACACAGAATTTCCACTCTTGATTTACGTTCAGACAGCAAGTGCTCCAGCAGCCTCCCCCCGCCTCAAGCTCACCCTTCTTCCCATCTTGTTATATACTGGCTTTCGCGAGCTGCTTGTCAAGAAGCTGTTCCAACAGATATCTCTGTTTGACCCTCATTCTTTCATTCCCCGAAGCCTCTTAAAGATCTTTTTAATGTCCTCGTGCCCTAGTCCATCAGTTTCTATTTTATGAGCCTAACCCTCTTCATATTTCTTTGTATATCACTTTCCCAGCCTTCCCTTTGGGTCTTTGCCATGCCCTTTCCCAGGTCGCCCTTTCCCAGTACTATATATCCTGCTTGCAGTGACATGGGTCCCCTCCCATTAGGTTTTCAGTGTTAGCAGAAGGAATTTGAAATCTGCCCTCCCCTTCGTTGTCCTCTTCTAGTATCTTACTTTGAAACACAAAAGCACTAAATTGTAAATCGATTCTACATTGATCAAGGCTGCCTACTGTCCTCACTCCTGGCTGCGTGCGACCTCTGAATGCTGAAGCTGAGTTCTCTTCTGTGCCTGCCCTGTTGCTGCATAGGACCAAGAAAAGGTCTTCATCAACGCAGCTGCACACCCTGTTGGCAGCAGTTAGGCTAGAAAGCTGGCAGCCACATCTTGCTCAGCTCTACCTCTCTTTCACGATGAGAACTTGAATCTTTGATTTGCTTCCTTTTTCTCTTCTTTGCTTGCAGCTTAATATCCGCCCAAGAACAGTCAGAATCCCCACCATCACAGACACTGTTTCTTTCCTTTGCTTACTCTTTATTCTGTTCACCAGTCCTTTCATATCACTCTTGTGCCATCCTATCTGGATCACTCTTTCAATAGCTTTGAAAAAATTCAGTAAGCACTTATTGAGCACCTACTATGGGCTAGCTACTAAAATAAATACATGTCTTCTCCTGCAATTATTGACAGTGTGATGCTCCCTACATGGATGTGGATAGAACACTTTTTGTTTCCTGCGAACCCCCTTTTCATCCTAACACTTTGTAATCCTTTGTATCCCATAAGTTTTCTCCTCCTGATATATTTAATTGGCATTTCAAGCTCACCAGACCCCAATCTCCAAATCCATGACTTTGCTATTTGTCACCATCTTGATAAGTGTCTTGCTGATTCATCTGATTGCTGAGGCTAAAACAGCTGGAGTCATCCTGGAACTCACATTCCATGTGCCACCCATGAACAAACTGTACCAGCTTTAACTGGCTTTACCTTTGAAATCGAAGCTTAGATTTTAAAACTCAATCTCCCTACTTTTCACTGCTTCCTTTAGTTGCTAGTCCCATCATTTTTCACCTGGACTAAAACAGTAGTCTCTCGCCTGGTCTCCCCACTGCCATCCATTTTGAAATACTTTGCCAGCATATAGTCATTGTATATATAACTGGGTTTCATAAGGACAGCTATATAAAAAGTATATAATGTACTTTGCTCTCCCATATTCCTATTCTTCCCCCTCTCAGGTTTCTATTTTCTTGTCATATAATTTTTAATATCTTTTTATAATCTTGGTTCTACAAATGAAAGAAAACAGTCAATATTTATCTTTTAGAAACTGATGTAGTTGGCTTGAAATGATAATCTCTGGTTGTCTCCACTCTTCAAAATGTTTATTTACTTAGTGTGTATGGACAGGGACAGATGTGTGCCATAGCACACATGTGCAAGCCAGGGGACAACTCTTTGGGAATTGGTACTCTCTCTCCACCACTTCGTTTTGAGGCTAAGTCTCTGGTTTCTGTTCTGTGGAATTACAGATGCATTCCACTGTTGTAGAATATTATTTTAAGATGTGTTATATTTGTTTATGCTGTGGAACATTTGTTTAATGATGCAAAGCTGTGTTGCATTCTTTTATGTTGATTTGTTTAACTCTGTGAAGCTGTGTTACTGTGCCTGTCTAAAACACCTGATGGTCTAATAAAGAGCTGACCAGCCAATAGTGAGGCAGAAGAAAGGACAGGAGGGCTGGCAGGCAGAGACAATGAATAGGAGGAGAAGAAGAGAGAAAAGAGAAGCAAGAAAGGAGCAGGAGGACAGGGAGAGGAGGACTCCAGGGGTCAGCCACCCTGCCACACAGCCAGCCACAGAGTAAGCATGAAAGTAAGATTACAGAAGTAAGTAAAGGAAAAAGCCAAGAGGCAAAAGGTAGCTGGTATAATTTCAGTTAGGAAAAGCTGGCTAGAAACAAGCCAAGCTAAGGCCAGGAATTTGTAAGTAAGAATAAGCCTCTGTGTGTTTATTTGGGAGCTGGGTGACAGGCCCCCAAAGAGCAAAAAGAGTCAAAGAGTAAAAAAACCTACTACACTCCACACTGGGATTTTGACAATACTTCCAGGGGTCCAACTTAGACTTGTGCAGCTAGTGATTTTACCTACTGAACCAGCTCTCTGGCTCCTGCCTCCATTCTTATCCCCTATACTTGATTCTCTATTCAGGAAGTGTTAAATGAATGATTGTATGAAATGATCCAACTTGGCAGTCTAAGCTGTATATGCCTTAATATTCATGTAACCCTTGAGTCTTTCTGGAAGGGGGAGAAGGTGAGTCCACAGGGAAATTGTTTGCTTAGCAGCTCAAGGAGCCTCTCAGAAATGATTGTATCTGATTGGAAGGAAGAAGAGCCACTGAGAGCTCCTCTTAGTACTTAGGATTGAGGAGCTGAGGGCTGGACATTGTTGAAATTCCCTTTGTCTGTATTTCCATTCTGTTAATTTCTATATCTCTTTTCCCACGATGGAAACTGGTCTCCATATTGCAGGAGACATGACTCCTAAAGCTTACCATAAACCATTTCAGTTTCTCAGAGTCTTTGGATGTTGTCATTCCAATTTCACTAGGTTTAGAATCACCTAGGAGCCACAACTCTGAGTGTGTCTTTGAGGGAGTTTTCAGAGAGATTTAACTGAGGAGGTGTCTAAGTTAAGGTTTTTATTGCTGTGAAGAGACACTATGACCATAGCAACTCTTGTAAAGGAAAAACACTTAATTGTGGTTTCTCACTTATAGTTCAGAGGTTCAAGTCATTATTTTCATGGTGAGACATGATGACATGCAGGCAGAAACGGTGCTGGAGAAGTAACTGAGAGTTCTACATGTGTGCAAGCAACAGGAAGTAGTCTCAGACACTGGGCATGCCTTAAACATATATGAGACTTTAAGTAAAACCCGCCTCCACAGTAACACACTTCCTGCAACAAGGCCATACATACTCCAACAAAGCCACATCTCCTAATAATGCCATTCCCTTTGGGGGCCATTTTCTTTTAAACCACCACAGGAGGAAAAAATGAATTTGGACAGAAGTGGAACAATACTACAGGCTGGGGTTCCAGACTGAATAAAAATGGAAAAGTAAGTTGAATACTAGCACTCATTGCTCTCTGCTTCCTGACTATGGATGCGATGTGACCATCTGCTTCATTCTTCTACCATGCTCTCTCCTCATGATGAACTATACCCTCAAGCTGTGAGCTAAAATAAACCTTGCCATGATCATGTTGCTGTTGTCCAGTATTTTGCCAAAGCAAGGAGAAAAGGTAACTAAAACAGATGTAGTCTAAGAAATAATTCTGATTGGTCTTTCTTGGTCATACTGTTGCTAGGAGAAAGAATATCCTGTGTTTGGGCAAATGTAGTTCACATCCTTAGCCTTAAGTTCCAGAGTACAGTCTATCAGCTTTTGAAATAGGGTGGAAAACCTTGCTGAGAAGACTAAAAAGCAAGCAAACAAACAAATCAATCCATCAAAATAATACTCACCAGGGGCCTCTATCCTGGTTATCTTCTGATCCAGCTCCCTAGTCTCAAACCTAAGTTCTAAGTGGAGAGAGCTTTGTAAGAGTAAGTACCAGTTTAAAGGACCGTTTCACTAAAATCTCTGTGGGGCATTGAATACAGAAGGCCACATCAGAAGCACTGGCTTTAGTAGTTTCCGTTGGGAGGGAGGCAGCTTTGTGACAGCAGCAGGAGCAGCAGCAGCAGCCACCTCAATGCATCAATGCCTTTGTTATGGCATTAGAAGCTTTGGCAGCAGATTATCCTCCCCAGGGAGTTGGTGGTGGAAGCCACTGGGGAGGGGAAAGGATTCTGCTAAAGAACCCATGCAACATACCTCTCTGGGAGACTCAGAAAAACAGTTGGGTTGGTAGAGTGTTTTGAGGGAGGACAATATGGACAGCGGGGAGAACAGAGGAATTTCTTTGATTGTGAACTCGATTCTATTTGAAGCCAGTTTTCAAGTTCACAAGGACATTCACTGACCACAGAAATACAAGGCCCAGGAACGGTGCTTCATCCAGCAATGCTGCAACCCTAGAGGGTACAGAACTGTGCCGGAGTCACTAAAAGCTGTGAAATTGCCTCTCTCTGCAAAGCTTGAAAGCAAACCAGAGGGCAGGTGGGTACCCATTCCAGAATGCACCAAAATACCATGGCCAAGCTATGGTGTTCTGCTTCAGGAGCTAGATTTCGCCTCTGATTTTATATCTACCTATTTCTGTCTTCCTGGCTTGAAGCTCTGCCACAGACCAACATCATTAGCAAGATTTTTCTTCTGACACGACTTAGCTCTCCTTCCTGCCTCACATCTCTGCAGCTTCACTCTTGATTACACATTCAGGCCCTAGACCCTGCCTGTATTCTCCAGTGTGGCTTAACACCCTGAATTCAGACCTTGGCTTTATAATTTTCCTAATTCACTGTAACTAGCTCCTGGTAATTTGTTCTCCACTTTTCCTGTTTACCTGCTGGCCCAACTAGGCTGTGAGCCCTGACTGGCATTGTTTGGCAGCCACCTATGACCTAGCATTGACAGCATCTTTCTCCTTACTTCCCTTGTCACTCGAATTGCTTTTTCTTTAGAATATAGAGATGCTGCTCACGTTGCTGTACAACATCTTCATATTTCAGCAGCTTGTCTGGCTGAAGAAACCTTCATAACCTCCTCTGGCAATCCATTCCACTTTCTAATCACCCTGATAGTCCAAGTTCTTCCTTCTGTCATAGCATTTAGTACAAACCTGAGTACTGCTGAACAATAATCATTCTAAATGTCACCCACCTGGGAAAGATGAGAACAATGATCATCAGAGTATGCACTACTTAGAATGTGCCCAGACTGTAGAAACACCTGTTTTGAATGGAGACCATGGTACCTTGAACATATGCTGCTGATAGACCTGGGGAACTATAATAGTCACTCTCAGAGCTTATTGGGCTAAAATGATGAGCCAATGGGATGCTTTTGTAGCTCCTGTGTAATTGATGTTCTCAAGGAAGAATATGTCAAACTGAAAGTGGGGGAAGGCAACTTCCCATGGCTGAATAAAGTCAATGAGATTGCCCAATACATTCAATTGCTTGTAAATGCCAAGTCTAGTACCTGGTAAAAACAAATTCTCATTCATTCTACTTTACATCTTTCCATTTTAATTGTCATTGCCCTCTTGCCCTAGTTTAGGCACCCAACTCCTCCTGCCTAGACTACTACAGCACCTCTTGGGTTCTGTGCCCTTGTGCTAGTCTCTTCTGCCCTATTTTTCTCACAACAGTTAGGAAAGATCCCACAGTAATCTTTAGAAATCCAAGTCACTCTCTTGTTTAAAGTCTTTTGAAATTTTCATTTACCTTAGAGTGGAATCCAAACTCCTTATCATGGCTTATAAAGTCCTACAGGATCTGACCCTTGACCACTTCTCAGATCTCCCTGGAGACTACTGTCTCCCAGGTTGACTGTACTCTGGGCATGCTGGATGTATTTTGTTTCTTCCCACATGTGGAGCCCTTCCTTTTATTGAGTGTCTGCTCATGTGGCTACTTTGTTTGGAATGCTCTTTCCCAGACTTTTTTTTTTTTTTACAGGGCTAGACTTTCTCAGTTTTTAGTTCTCAGCTAAAATGTCACCTCCTTAGAAAGGCCTTCCCTTCCCACACTTGCTAAAGAAGTTCTTTCTCATACTATCTATTTCTTCATCAGCACTTACTGCAACTGCAATTTGTAGATGTGTCTATTATTTATTGATTCAATGTTGATATTCCTTATAAGAATGTAAGTTTCAAGAAATCAGTGTCACCATATCTACAGCCGTAGCACAGGACTTGACATGTAATAGGCATTCAACAAATATGTGTTGATTATTTCTGTTTTTATGAGATAAAGTCTTTATGTAGCCCAGGCTGTCCTGGCATTCCTCAGGCTACATCCTTTTAAGTACTTGAATTACCAGTACTACACCTGGAAAACTCTTAATAGTAAATAGTTGAAACGTAATTTTGAATGAATTAATTAATAGATACAAAGTGGATGAGACTTCATAGACTTTATAAAAGAAAATAAAGGAATATCATCAAGAACTCTATGCCTGCCAACATGAAGATTAGATGAAGCAGATTAATTTCTTAAGAGACACATCTTGAAAACCTCAACAACAAAAGATCATCTGAACAGACCCATATCCATTAAATAAACTGAACCCATACTTAGTTACCTTCTAAAACATGAAACACCAGGCCCAGAATGGCTCAGTGGCAGACTCTTTGATGAAACACTTTAGGAAGAAATAATACCAATTCTCTGCAATCTGTTCTGTAAAATAGAAGCTGAGGAAACACTTCCTAACTCATTTCAAAAGGCCAGAATTGCCCTAATACTATGTCCTGACAAAGACACTTTAAAAAGAGAAAACCACAGCCTCACAAACCTTTACACAAAAATCATTAACAAAACACTAGCAAGCCAAATCCAACAATATATAAAAAGAATGATACGCTATGACCAAGTGAGATTTACTCCAGAAATAATGACATTACAGAATCAAATGACCATGCCAATAGATGCAGAGCAAGCATCTGAAAAACATAATGTCCATCTACAAGAAAGATTTCCAGAAAATTTGGAATTGAGAGGAAATCCTTTAACCTACTAAAGAACGTGCACAAAAAGCTATAGCTAACATACTCAGTACACACACACAAACCAACAGGAAGTTTCACTCAATGATTGGGGAAAAACAGAGACCAAACTGCTTCACAGCTTCTTGTTGTTGTTTGTTTTTTACTCTTTTTGAGGGGCCCACGACCTAGCTCCCAAATAAATCACACACGGAGGCTTATACTTAATTATGAATGCCCGGCCTTAGCTTGGCTTGTTGCTAGCCAGCTTTCCTTAACTTATCCCATCTACCTTTTGCCTCTGGGCTTTTCCCATTCTCTTACTTCTATAAATCTTACTCTTACTCCATGGCTTGCTGTGTAGCTGTGTGGCTGGCCCCTGAAGTCCTCCTCCTTCTCTGGCTCCTAGATCTTAGATCTCTCATCCCAGTTTTCTCCTTTTATTTATACTCATTGCCTGCCAGCCCCACCTATCCTTTCTCCTGCCTTGCTATTGGCCAGTTCTTTATTTAGACCAGTCAAGTGTTTTAGATAGGCACAGTAGCATAGCTTCACAGTTAAACAAATGCAACATAAACAAAAGTAACACACCTTAAAATAACATTCTACTGCATTAGCTTCTATCCAGCAGCATACTAGAAATTCTAGGTATTGCACCAAGACTAAAACAAAGAAAGGAAATAAAAGGAATACATATCTAGCCACATAACTGTCACCCACATTCAGAGGGCCTAGTTCAGTCCCATGTATATTCCTCAGCTGTCAGTCCAGAGTCCATGAGCTCCCATCAGCTTGGGTCAGCTGTCTCTGTGGCTTTCCCCATTATGGTCTTGATCTCACTTGCTCCTGTGATCCTTCCTCCCTCTCATCAACTGAAATCTAGGAGCTCAGCCCAGTGCTTGGCTGTGGATCACTGCATCTGCTTCCATCAGTTACTGAATGAAGGTTCTATGGTAAAAATTATGATAATCACTAGTCTGATTACAGGAGATAGCCAGTTCAGGCACCCTCTCCATTACTGCTAGGAATCTTAGTAGATCTGTTTGAGGAGCTCCTGGCAGTGGGAACAGGACTTATCTTGGGTGCATAAAATAGCTTTTGGAACACATTCCCTAGGGTGGGATATCTTGCTCAGGCTTGACACAGGGGAGAGGGGCTTGGTCCTGCCTCAACTTATTGTGCCAGAATTTGTTGACTCCCCAAGGGAGGTCTTATCCTCTCTGAGGAGTGAATGGGGGGTATGAAGGGAGGTGGGGGGGGCAGGAGAAGGGGAGAAAGGAGGAACTGGGATTGGTATGTAAAATGGAAAATAAACTTTTAATAAATAAATGGGATACATATTGGGAAGGAAAAATAAAAGTATTTCCAAAGACGTGATACTTTATACAAAAACTCTCAAAGAACCACCACTGTCACCACCACCACCAAATAACCCCTCCTGGAACCAATCAACAATTCAAACAAGGTTTTAGAGTACATGGTTTAATATACAAAAAGAAATTGCTCTTCTGTACTCTGGCAATGAACAATTGGAAAAAATACATTAAAAATACGTTATTTATAATAATATCCAAAATGAAATATTCTGGCATAAAATGGACAAAATAAGTACAAAATATATCTGAATAAATTCTGATGAAATAAGTAAAACTATAAATAAGTGAATTGATACTCCTTATTCTGAGATGGCTCAATGGGTAAAGACACCTGCCACCAAGCCTAAAAACCTATGTGCAATTCCTGGGATCCATATAGTAGAAGAAAATGACTCCTGAAATTTTTCCACTGACCAACACATACATGCACATGTGTGCATAAACATCCCCCACACAAACAAAATAAATGTAATTAAAAAAGAAAATCCAATTTTTATTACTCTGTGTGTGTGTGTGTGTGTGTGTGTGTGTGTGTGTTAAGCATGCATTCTAGCAGTGATACATTGTTTACATGATTGAAACAGGCTCTTGACATATTGCCCACACTGGCACCAAACTCTTGGGTTCAAGTGATCGTCCTGCCTCATCCTCTCAAGGAGCTAGAACTACAAAGACATTATTGTGCCCAGTATAGTCTGTCGTATTTTGTTAGAGTAATATAAATGGACTGAGACACAGTTCTACCAAGAAAAGGAATGAAAGAGGAAGGAAGGTAAAGAGAGAAATAAAGGAAGGAGAGAGAGGGCAAGGGAGAGGCAAAACAAGGGAAGAAGATTCCACTAGTGGAAAGAAACAACTAAAAAGCCTGTCACTCATTGTACAGCTGACTTTGGTGGCATTCTTCCATTCCATCAAAGCATGGTTTATTCGCACATATCTTAAAGGATATATTCTTCTAGTTCATAGGAAAGGATATACCAAACACATTCATAGCGTAGTTTGACAACTGATGCTGTGTGTTCTCCCATCAGAATTATTTATAATCACCTTGGTGTGCTTGCGTCACATATTACAAAGGAAGCAGGCTCATGGAAGAATCCCAAGGTCTAGGAGTGGTAGGTCCAGTGAGTAGGGAAAACTTCCCTTAAGCTTGTGCTCAATCTGTCTTCTAAGCCACAAGAAATTGAGGAGCGTTAGGAAAGGAAGCATGGATAGTTCATCTTCGAGAGTTTCCACTTGGCTTGACACAATTCTGATGGATGGCTTGGGAGCAAGACAAGTTGCATAGGCTGAATAGGAAACCTTAACACCTATATCCATTGTCTGGATAATTAGTATTATTCTCATCCAGTGGTCACTGTAGGTTGCTATAATGCTGAGGTAGTGGAGTCCTTAGTTCTTTATTATTTCCATTGCCCATAGTCTAGTATGCAAAATAATGTTTACTATTAAGCACAAACCAAAACAGTTTTAGAAAATATCATGCTGAGTGAAACCTTTTCCTTTTTTGCCAAGACAGCTTCCAAAATAATACCCCAGTTCCTTCTTACTCCAGTTAAAATGTTCCCTTCAAACCTATCTATCTAGACATAAAAGAACTGCCACATCTATAGGACGTACTATGCCGTTGACTCCAAAGAGAGGAAGTTGTCTGTGAAGAAGGGGAACAGAGAAGAATTGGGGTAGTTGGTGACTGCCCTAGTTCTCAACAGACTTGGTGTGGCCCATTCACTTCTTAAAGGGAACTATGGTCCACATTCCCTTTAGTACTGATCTTTACATGGCAGGAACCCCTCCTCAGAGCAACATGGGAAAGCACTGAGGAAATCTCCCATCTTCCTGGACTCTTTGAAAAAAAGCAAAGCAACACTAAAAGTCAAGACACACTTGGTATTGAGCTGGCTTCTGGAGCTGCAAACCGAAGGCCAGAGAGTCCCAACCTCTGTGAAGCTGACTCTAGAATCACCTTTTCTTAAAGCGTGGCTAAACAATTAGCAATCTTCACCACTTGGAATGCTGAAAAAAATGTTGATTCTTGGGGCTGGGCTTGTAGCACAGTGGTAGGGTCCTTGCCTAGAATGGGCAAGACGACCCTGAGTACCATACTCAGTACCACAATATATAGATGATAGAAAGGTAAGTAGATAGATAGATAGATAGATAGACAGAGAGATAGGTAGGTAGGTAGATAGATAGATAGATAGATAGATAGATAGATAGATAACATATTCTTAGAGTTCACCTCAATCAGAATAGAAACACAGATAACATATGGTGGTGTACTCCTTTAATCACAGCACTCAAGAGGCAGAAGCAAAAAAACTCTGTGAGTTCAAGGCCAGCCTGGTCTACATAGCAAATTTCAGGCTAGCCAGGGCTACATAGTAAGACCCTGTCTCAAACAAAACAGAGCAGTTTTGAAAGAGGAATGTGCTTGTAAAATGAGTTCCCCACATGATTCTGATGCTCAAGCAACTTAAAGAAAAACTCTGGGAACGAAGGTAAATTGTGGATTTTCTTTGTTTTTTATTTCTTTCTTTTTCTTTTCTTTTTTTTGTTTTGTTTTTCTAGACAGGGTTTCTCTGTGTAGTTTTGGTGCCTGTCCTGGATCTCGCTCTGTAGACCAGGCTGGCCTCGAACTCACAGAGATCCACCTGGCTCTGCCTCCTGAGTGTTGGGATTAAAGGCGTGCACCACCACCGCTTGGCAAATTGTGGATTTTCAAGGAAGCAAGGGTAAGAACCTGAGCCACTTAGGGACCTGGCCTTCTCCATTAACTCTGAGGCCAGACTCATCTACAACTACTAGAACCTAAATATCCTAAAAGGATTGGATTCTCTTTTACTTCTAAGACTTCCTGCTTTGACTGCCAGGAGATGAAATATCCTACCTCTGAGTTTGATTTGGACAGGGATCACCTCTACAAACATCAGCATATCCTCTACCCACCTCACTCAGATTGGTCCTCTTTTCTTCAACTAACATTCTGAAGCATCGGTCAGTCGGCCAGACTGCCTTAAGGTGCAAAGATTTCTTTTCTCTGCACAATCATCAAGAAACCCATTTCTGGGGCCTACTTGGTGGACTTGCACTGGGATGAGTTTGTTGTAAAGGTATTGTCACTTCTGGAGTCAGTCTCTTCCTGCTTTTCCTCCAAACTCCCAGATGTTGGCAGTTCAAGTGGTAGGAGATGGTCCTTATCTAGTTTCTTTTGAAGTCTTTGAAGTGGTGTGGACTCCCTCTGGCTATAAGACAGTTCATAAACATAAGATGCTATTATCTCACTATTAAATAAACACTATGACAATTAAGTTTTATTAGAAAAAATGAATCAGCTTCCTTCACATTGCTGGAAGTTCTTAAATGAGGTGCCAAACTTTATTTTTAGTGCCTGTTGAACAAACAACTCACTCAGTTGTCTTTCTCCTAGCAGCATCTTACAACTTTGAAATTCTGGTCACCTCCTCAATTCTGGTGGAACCTAGGCAGCCAGAAGTAGTCAGCCTGCTTCTTCTGCCTGACAGAGCTAAGAGATCTGGCACAGGGCTACATTGTTAGTTAGTAGGTTGCAGGTTGCCAGCATCATCAGACAGACATAATCTTAAGTCATTCTGAGTAGAAACATCAGAGGCTTCCTGGATTACTTGTCTCGGCTTCCCAATGGCTGGCATTACAGGCATGTACCACCACATCTAGCCACAGAGCTCCCTGTAAAGGGTTTGCAGCTGCCTAAGGGAAGGGATGCCCTTTTTTCTCATTCAGAGAGAGAAGTGTTTCTAATTTCAGTTAATGAAATCTGTTTAATTCTAACGTGTATTGGTTAGCTGTAGCCCTGATGAAGGAGTCTCTAGGCATGTGTCATCAGAGGATTGGGCTGCTGTTTAAAACCCACTCACCATGGTAAAATAATGTGATGAAAGGAGTGGACATATCCACCCTGACCTGAAGTAGCTCTGTAACCGAAGGAGACCACTCATTCATTCGTCAGACCTCCATTAAAGCAGGTGTTTGTGTACTTGGATTTTGACAGGGCTGTTGATTCACACAATTCCAGGAGGTATCATTCACGTTAAACCTAAAGGAATTTGGGATCTAAACTAACTCTGAAGGCTTGGCTTGTTAATGATGTGCTTAAGCTAAGTGATCTATGTTTTCAGGCTTTCTCTCACACCTAATGGCGAGTTTAATATGCTCCTACCCTTTCCATCTTTACTACATACTCCATTGTGCTATACATAAATTCAATGTGCTCATTTATTTCCCTTATTAGACAGCAATCTCCTGAAAGGCAGGTGTCATAATTAGCTCAGCTGTCAATTTGACACAACCCAGAGTCATCTGAGAAGAGGGAAACTCGGTTGAGGAATTGCCTAAGTCAGACTGGCCAGTGACCATGTCTCTGAGGAATTTTTTAATTGCTAAATGGTATAGGAGGGTCCAGCCCACTGTGGATGGCAGTGACATCCATGGGCCTGGGGTCCTGGGTGCTGTGAGAAAGCAGGCTGAGCAAGTAAGCCTGTAAACAGTACTCCTTCATGGCCTCGGCATCAGCTTCTGCCTTCCGGGTTCCTGCCTAGAGCTCCTGCCCTGACTTCACTTGTTGACTGGCCTGTAATCACCAAGCTGAAATAAACCCTTTCCTCCCTAAGTCGCTTTCAGTCACGGTGTTTATCACAGCAACCGAAAACAAACTAGAACAGCAGCAATATGGGCTCTTTTCCTTATCCATATTTGCATATCATTTCCTCCTCCCTTTCTCCTGTTCCATATAGTCCATGTGGCTCCTCTAGCCGATTAGAGGCTTTTAATCTTGACTGGTCCCTCTCTCCCTCCCTTCCCTAAAATCTAATGCTGAAGATAACTGTTGAGGTTGCAGGGGGATTATCCAGGAGGTCATCAGGAGTCACCCATTTCCCAACTAGTCCCCTGATGGGCTCTGGGAGGTACTGATGCTCCCTCACTATAGAGGTGGAGGGCTCGAGATTAGCTAATATCTGAAGTCTCTTCTGTTTCCAGCTTCCTATGAAAACATCCTAGTTGCCCTTAGTAACCAGCTTTGCATAAATTTATGAATGCATCTAACCCTTTCTGAAAGGTATTTATACATAGTTTTAGCTTCTACTAACTCTTGACGATAATGAATTCCATATATTTGTTTCCTGTTGCATAAAATCATATTGATTTGTGTTTTTCTAAACATACCTCGTTCAAAGCCTCAAGTGGGCTTTAATAGTCTCCTGGACCTCATGAACCACATCTGCATTCACTGTCTCCGTGGGCCTGCCTCAGCTCAACTGTGTCTCCCTGCATACAGAATTCTGAAGCAGATATTATTCTTTGTGCAAAGGGAGAAATGTGTGGGTCCTGAACAGGCCCAGCATTTGGTTCACTGCCTTGATCACAGTGGTAGGTGTCTATTTGGCTTTTGCAAGGTTGCCTGTGGCATTGTGCTTTTCTCAGCTATTTACAGGCATCCCTCATCAAATCTGGCCCTGTCTGACAGCAGGGAAGTGGGTTTCAGAAAGCGCCAAACAACCTCCTCCAACAAATTCTAGACAACTTTCCTAGGCTGTGGAAGGGTCTCTGGCTTCATTCCAAGATCTCCCAACTCTTGGGGAGGCAATGTTTTATCCTGTGATGATAGGGAAGCGTGGAGCCTAGAGGATAACAACAAGAGTATCTGCTGCCCCCCTCAAATTACCTGTTAGACTATCCATAGCTTGAATCCCAACTATAAAGAAAAACAGACTACCCTATGGAAAAATGAGCCAGACTGACGATGTACAGAAACCTTGTATCTGATGCTGGATTGCTATATGGCTCCTCTGCCACTTTTGTATTTCCACATCTTTCTCATAAAAAAAGTATGGTGATAAATGATATAGCAAAAAAATAAATAGCTATTTATAGTCCCACATCCTTCTAAACAGGATAGCTACTGGTACAGAAAGGAAAGATTCGTGGTTCTGTTGAAGACTTGATGGATTGATTTGTTAGAGGCTCTAGAAGAGGGGGAAGAAATTGCAGGTGAAGTGGAAACACAATCTAGGGTGGAGGATGGTAAAATGAGGAGAGGATGAAGAAGAATGAGAATGTAAGGAGGTTGCCAGGGACTCCTCCCTGTTAGCCTCCAAAACATCCATAAAATCCATCCAGACTGGCTAAATCCCAGGTCTGAGCAGATTGCTTTTGGAAATCAAAACAGATACTAAGAAGCTGATGGTGTAGCTCAATGGTGCAGTATTTACGTAGGATGGTTGGGGACTGAGGTTCAGCCTTCAAAACACACACACACACACACACACACACACACACACACACACACACACACACACACACGGAAAGAGAGGGAGAGGGAGAGAGAGAGAGAGAGAGAGAGAGAGAGAGAGAGAGAGAGAGAGAGAAACACATACACACACAGAGGGAGAGGGATAGAGACAGAGACACAGAGAGAAACATACACACACACACACACACACACACACACACACACACGGAGAGAGAGGGAGAGAGAGAGGAACACACACATACACACACAGAGGGAGAGGGATAGAGACAGAGATGCAGAGAGAAACATACACACACACACACACACACACACACACACACACACACGGAGAGAGAGAAACACACACGCACAGAGAGGGAGAGAGAGAGAGAGAGAGAGAGAGAGAGAGAGAGAAACACATACAGAGGGAGAGGGATAGAGACAGAGACACAGAGAGAAACATACACACACACACACACACACACACGGAGAGAGAGGGAGAGAGAAACACACACACATACACACACACACAGAGAGGGAGAGGGACAGAGAGAGAGAGAGAGAGAGAGAGAGAGAGAGAGAGAGAGAGAGAGAGACATACACACACGCACAGAGAGGGAGAGGGACAGAGAGAGAGAGAGAGAGACATACACACACGCACAGAGAGGGAGAGGGACAGAGAGAGAGAGAGAGAGAGAGAGAGAGAGAGAGAGAGAGAGAGAGAGAGAGAGAGAGATACACACACACACGGAGAGAGAGGGAGAGAGAGAGAGAGAGAAAAACACACACATACACACACAGAGGGAGAGGGATAGAGACAGAGATGCAGAGAGAAACACACACACACACACACACACACACACACACACACACACACACACACACGGAGAGAGAGAAACACACATGCACAGAGAGGGAGAGGGACAGAGAGAGAGACAGAGAGAGAGAGAGAGAGAGAGAGAGAGAGAGAGAGAGAGAGAGAGAGAGATTGTAGCTCATGATTGTGACTGGAGGGAAACAAACCCAGCAGAAGCTGGAGGCAGAGTAGGAAGCAGAGGGAAAAAACCCTTCAGAATGGTGGGCTCCCTCTTTATCACAGGGAGCTGTCCCTCATAGCCTTCGGAGTCCTTTCCTGCCACCATACTCCAGTCAGGCGCACAGACTTGGTCAGGAGCCTAGGATCCTATTCTCTCTTTCTTTTTTCCAGGACTCCCCCCACGCCCACCTCTGAAGCTCTGTGTAAGAGAAATGGAGTGGTACCAGGTGAATGGTCCTGTCCCTGCTGTATCCTTCTCCTTACATATAGGCGCACACTGACCTTCATCTGCTTGACTAAGGGAAGCTACCCAAAGGATTTTTTTGTTATAATAAAATGAAATGAATTAAATTAAAGTCCGCAAGCTGAGGTGACATGCAGATTTAGCTACAATAGTTTCTCAAATGCCACTTCACAGGTTCCCAGAACCTTTCAATGAAGCCCACACAGTTGTTAATTTTTTTCAGTACTGGGTCCTCACCACCTTGTTACAGCTAGGTAAGCACTCTGCCACTGATGTACAGCCCCCACCCAGGCCACCTTTTACGTTTGTGAGACATCCTTCCCTTGTAACCACCACCTTTTCACGTACACACACAGCTATTGCAGAGGAGAAGGGAGGCTAAATGCATCAGTAGTTATAAGGAGACGCCCCCTCCCCGCCCCCCGCATCGTGTTCCCTGGAACAATCAGACCTCTAAGCATAGCTAAAATCTGATGCTACAGCACACTTCAGACCAGGGCCAAACGGTCTGTCTGGCCTTTGCTTTTTTGAACGCTGTGAAACAGAAGCACAGAGGTATTGTTCATGCCAGGGCTGAGACATTAAAATGAATAGACAGTCATGCCTATTACAGAAATTAAAAGGGAAGGAGAGTCTTCGACAGGAAGGACACTGTAACAGCCTCAGCGGCCTGCTCTCCTCTCCTGTCTTCCGCATTTCATTTCCCTCTCCTCCAAACGTATAGGCTTCCCTCCGAGGTCTGAAGAAATGGGTGCTGCCACCCCCACCCCCAGCCTCTGACAATCCACTGCTTCCTATCTAAGCTGGCCAGTTGTGGACAAATCCCTCAGTTGGCCAGAGATAAGGTTGGAATTAGAAATCGCATGCAAATGCATAGAAATGGAAGGGTTGAGAGCACAAGCATCTTTAGACGAATCCACAAAAGTCTATCCAGAGCTTTCAAGCCACCTTGCCATTCCTTTTCCTCCCTAAAACCTTACTTTGCCCAAAGGGTGAGTGCTAGACCAATGCGAATAGTCGTAGACACCCAGTCAAAAGACATTTGAATTGGTTCAGCAATCATTGCATAGGAAAGTGAAGATACAAGTATGGAAAAGACGTAAGAATATGTATCCTTAATCAAGTATGTCAGCTACCACCATAAACGAACCACAGGACTTTATGCAATTAATGCTACCAGTGGAATTGTGAAAATTTTTTCATTCTGACAGTCAAGTGATTCAGATATATCCCCTATCCTGTGTGCCTTCTGAATAGTCCTTCGATTGGCTGATGGTTGACATCATCAGGGCTCCTCAGCCAGTTTTTGGTATTGATTGTTGCTTCTATGGCAGAACATTTAATCTGTTTCGAGAGAGTTTGCTTTTGGATTTTGAGACAGCCGTACTCCTCTCCTCTGAGAATTATGGGTTGCTTCAGCTAGAAAAGCTTCAAAGGAAGCTCTTCTTGGATCTGGACTTGAGCCACCCCTGGAACTGCTTGCTTCACTAGGTCCATCACTCAAGAGGAAGTGTCACCTGGGACTGAAATCTACAGGCCTCCTGCTCACCATCCAAACTGCTAGATTCTACTGTCTGGAAACTGATGGTTATGATCACTATTATTGCAATATTGAGAAATGCACATACGGTAAACAAATGTTGTAGGCCTTTGGAAAACAGCTACCTGAGAGCTCTGGACTGATGTAAGCTTGAAGAAGGGGCGGGCCATCATCTACCTAGTCTAGCAAAACACAAAGTGCAGCCATGATTCAAAATGTGCCATGCAGGAAGATCACTGTGAGCTTAAGGATAGCTTGAACTACATAGCTAGCTCTCTATCTCAAAAAAAAAAAAAAAAAAGAGCCAGGCAGGCATGCTTTAATTTAAAAAATGACTCACGCTGAGCTAAAGCTACCACCAGTTAGTATGTAAACAATCCACAAAATACCCATAAAGCTGAAGAAGGAAGGTTTCTGTTAGTTTGAAAGATGTCTGGACTATATAGTGAGTTTTAGACTAGCCTGGGATACAAAATAAAACCTTATTACAAAACAAAACAAACTCAAAACCAAACTAAACCTACAACACTGAGAAAGAGGGAAAACAGATATGTCTTAAAATTCTATCTTGAGCCGGGCTGTGGTGGCGCATGCCTTTAATCCCAGCTCTCTGGAGGCAGAGGCAGGCGGATCTCTGTGAGTTCAAGGCCAGACTGGCCAACAGAGCGAGATCCAGGACAGGCTCCAAAACTACACAGAGAAACCCTGTCTCAAAAAAAAAATCTATCTTGAATCCCTCTTTGTAAATTAGATAAAGCCCCCACGGGCCTGTAAGAAGGGTGATGTAATACATGCTGAGATGATTGGCCTGTCTCTTATTTCACTTAAGTGCTCTCAATCTCTCACAACCACCCATAATTCCAGTTCTAGGGTATCTGGTACCCTCATCATGTGGGTCAGCAGGTAAAGGTGATTGTCTGCTGACATGACTTTGATTCCACTTACTCCTGTAAGTTATCCTCTGACCTCCACGTATGTACTATGGTACTTGTACATGTACCTAAGTAAATGCAAAGGATATATATATATATATATATATATATATATATATATATATATATATATATATATATATATATGACATGAAGCCAGACAGTAATAGGCAGGATGAATATGAGCAAGACACAACAATATAGATGTATGAAAATGATACAATGAAACTCTTTATTGAGCTTGTGAGATGGCTCAGTGGGTAAAGGCATTTGCTTTCAAACCTAACCACTTGACTTCAATCCCCGGAACCTGAATGTGTGTGTAGTACTCTGACTTCCACATGTGTACTGTGATGGGCGCGCGCGCACGCACGCACGCACGCACACACACACACACACACACACACACACACACACACACCACACTAAATAAATAAATAAATAGATAGATAAATAAATAAGTGTAAAAATTTGAAAATAAACCCAGTATTTTTGTAAGCTAAACAAAGTAAAACATACAGAGATCATTTTTAAAAGAATAATATTTTGGTTTCTGTTAAGCTGCCAGATTTGACTCCAACACTCTTCTCTGTGCTCTTCCATAGTTATGGTTGTTTTTGCTAGTCTCTTGTTATGGGAGATCATTACAAGAGGTCCTACTATAAATCATAGATGGCCCAACTTCCTAACTGACTATAAGATGTGTAACTATCACCTCCCACAGATGACCAGTCTACACTTACCTGGCCAAGACCTGTATTAGAACTGGTCCTGGAGGAAGAAAGGAGTCTGTTATAGACATTGGATGGGAGGCAGTAGGATTCTGGTGTGTTATACCACACAATTCCATATAAATTATACCTTTCAGCAAATATGGACTCGAACTTTCCACACATATTCAGGTATAACCCTACTAGCAGAGCTCATCCTGTTTCTTGCCTTTTTGGAGAACAAAGGACCTATTTGTGTAATTTGGAAGTGGTTTGATCTGAGATTGCCTTTCTATTGGCCCATGAAAGATATAGAAATTGTCAAGACAGAAATTTCCAAGGTTTTAGCTGTTTAAAATACATAATGTAGTGTTGTTTAGGGACTTGTTTAGAACTTGCCTTGATATATTTTTGACAGCGGATGTAAGTAAATGTATACATGTATTTACAGACATGTGTACGTATTCATATTCATGTCCTTGTATTTCTCTAACAATACCCATACTACACTGTGAGTTTGTTTTTATTATTATGCACCATATTTCACCATGGAAACTGTGAAAATCAAAGAGCAATCTTAAAGCCACTAGGCCCATAGAGATCATTGAATTAGTGAGAGAGGGGGAACACAAGAGATAGGTCTCCAGAGTTTGTGACAAATATACCTATTTACTGTAGGCAGATCTCAGTGGCTCGAAGAAGCAAGGCCATCCCTTTACCTGCAAGTTTTGGTCTCAACTAAAATGCAAATGTTCCCGAGCTTTTCTCCTCAAGTTATCAATCACTCACACCTCAGAAAGTGTGTATAAATCCATTCATCTAACAAATCGTTTTTGAGATTTGTGAAAGAACTTAAAAAACTCAGGAGGGAGAAATATTAAGAAAGAACTCCAGAGAGAATAAAAAGGGGGGAGCTGAGTTCCTAGCTTCTTCCTTGTCTGGAACGCTCATTCATTCACTTATTCACCCATTTGCTCAACAAACATGTTTTCAGTCTCTGCTCTATGTGGCAAGTAACTACTAAGTGCTAGAAATGAACACAACGAAACAGACAAACATCTGCTCTGGTGGATCTTATGTGACAGTGGGGAGAGGTAGACAAAAAGTGAGAATGGAAAGTGGTCTTAGAGTCGACTGTTATAAGTGCTATGGAACAACAAAGCAGGGCATGAACAGAGAGGTGTCGGCAGTTGCAATTTGAAATGGGGTTGGACAGAGGAAGGCTGCCTAAGAATGTGGCATTTGAACAAAGACTTTGAGGAGGTAAGGGAGAGAACCATGTCAAAGTACAGGAAGGACTTCAAAGGCAGGAAGGAGCATGGCTGAGGTCTGAAGGAGGGTGACAGTCCTCTGGCTGCTGCGTGTGCAGTTCAGAGTGAAGACCAGGGATACTGGAGCATCCTGAGGAAGAGAGTGAGGCAGGTGACGTCAGAGAGCTAATGACAGAGCAAGAGGTCAGAGGAGGAAGACCTTGCAGGCCACTGAATCGTCGGAGGCATTTATTGGAGTGAGGGGGGAAATGGCTGAATTATGAACTCTGACAGGGTCTGAGTTTATCAGATCCTTTTCTTACATTAGAAAAACTGTTATCTATATGTTGCATGTAGGGGTACCAAGGTCATTTCAGATTTAAGGTCACACTAAATTTTCCCTAAGAAAGGATATGTAGGTGCATAATTTAAACATCAAACAGTATACAAAGGTATGAAATGACATGAAAGGCAAAACTCTCCTTCCATCTATCTCCATTAGGTCCTTCTCTAAAGATAAATGCTTTATTTCTGTGTCTGTATATATGAAGAGAAGGGAAAGACTATATGTTCTTTTTTATTTCAAAAATAAAAACAGGAATCATGTTTTATATAGTTCACAGCTTGAAGATTTATCTAAACTCGTCCAAATAATGGTTGCATACCACTACAGACCGTAAGCATACCATAATGCCCTAAACAAACTTCTTTCTTTTTATTCATTTTTAAAAATGAACTCACAAGGTATAAGATATCATTGTCCCTTTCTTGAACAAAGTGTGTTTCAGTGGATTCTCCCTCCTCCTCATCTTCTGCACACTTGACCTCCTGCCCCTCCCCTGACTTTGTGACCTCCCACCAAGTCCTCTTTCGACTTTCATGTCACACGTGTCCTTTTGTCCTTTCCACTTTCCTCGGGCCAATTTTTTTATATATGGAAATTTACATTGTTTCTGTCAGGATGTTTTAGTTATCAAAAATAGTATTGCAATTAAAATATGAATAAATGGCCTTGGAACACAATAATAAGAGAAACACCTAACTTTGAATGCTTATTATGTGTTAGATATGGTGATGAATGTTATATGTCTTAATCTCATTTTACCTTTACAACTCTATGATGCAAATTCCATTGTGCCCATTTTGCAGATCTGAAAACCGAGCCTCCAGAAGTTGAAAGGATTTCTTAGGGCCCATAGCTACATTGTAGAGGCATAATCTGAATGTGGGCAGCCTGACTCCTGAGCCAATGCTCTTAACAAGCTGTGAAATACAAGTACATTGTTAGATCAGAGGCCATATGCAATAACAATTCTAGTAGTTAAATTGTATGTTCTCATACACTTACATCATCACTGGATATTGCCTATTTTGTTAAATACATGTCAGAATAATTGGTGAGAAATAGTATCTTGCTGTTTGGATTTGCATTCTTTTGTTTACAAGTGAAGTTCAACATCTTTCATGTTTCTACTTGACATTCATATTTCTTTTCCTTTGAAATGCCTATTCATGTCATTTGCTCACTTGTCTTTGGGCTGTAACGTTTTTCTTGCTGATTTGTTTGAGCTCTTTGGAAATTAGTCCTTTGTCTGTCCAAGTGTCGCAAGTACCTTGCTGCTTGGTGTTGTTTGGCTTTTGACTTTGTTTTCATATATTTTTGCTACAGTTTTAAATTTTGATGCAGACTCATTTATCTTTTTGGCTGTGGTATCTGCATATGTAGGCTGCTTTAAAAGGCCTTACTTTTCCAGAATTGTATAGTTTTAAATTATCCCATATTTCCTTAGATCTTTTGTTTTATATGAGACAGAGTTTAACAGAAGCCCAGGCTGACCTGGAGCTCACTCTGTAACTCAGGCTGACCTTAAACTCATGAACTTCCTACCTTACTCTCCTGACTGTGGGGATTACAAGTATGTATTGTCACATATGACTTTTAGTATTTATAAGATTTCTCATAAAAATGTCTGTCTCCTCTGTATTGAATTGAGATATAAGTAAGTTAGAGGTTTCAGCTAGTCTGTGGCCCAAGCGTTATTTTTGAATGATCCATGCTTTCCCCCATTAATTAATATGATAGGCCAGCTTTAAAATATATTAATGTATCACATGAATGTTGAGTATGATTGATAAACATTGGTCTGTTTTTCTATGGAACTCAACTATTTTAATGTAGATCATAATATGTTTTAGCATATAATAGATCTCATTGTAATTTTCATGATTTTGTATGGTTCTTCTCCCCTGTTACTGTTTCTCCTCCACTAAGAAGAGCAGCTAGGCCTCTAGCATCCACACCATCTGTGTTCTTTCCATTTGTTCAACAACCGTTTACTGAGTTCTGTCCATTCACAGATATTGTCAGAGACTAGAGCTCTAATGACAAATAAGGTCCTCCTGAAATTGACAACCTACTGGGAGATACAGATAAGTCAATAAGTAATTATAATAGGGTTTAGCTAGTGCATACCTAGCTGAAAAATAACTAACTTGGGAGGGAAGAAGAGATCAAGAAAGACCCAGAAGTACATTAGTTAAATCTTGAAGAAATATGAGTAAACTAGGTGAAGGCGAGAGAAATGGAAGGATGTTCCAGTGTGTATAAATTAGAAACATGATATGCTTGACAAATCACAAGGAGTAGTTAGCTGTGGTTAGAGGGTCATGTGTGGGAGAATTGTTGAAGTGGCATGGGAGTGTGACATATAGCTAGAGATACAGGAGCTGGGTGGTATTGAGTGCTAGGTGAGCTGTCACTGGACACCATTAATGTGTCTCTAGCAGAAGATTAGCATGCCTGCATTCTTTTTTTATTATTAAGAAATTTTCTATTGATTTTACATACCCCTCTTCTCTCTCCTCCCACCCCCAAACTCCCCCCCACTCCACCCCCCATTCCCACCTCCTCCAAGGCAAGGTCTCCCATGGGGAGTCAGCAGAGCCTGGTACATTCAGTTGAGGCAGGTCCAAGGCCCTCTTCCCTGCACCAAGACTGCGCAAGATGTCCCACCATAGGCACTGGGCTCCAAAAAGCTGGTTCATGAACCAGAGACGGATCCTGATCCCATTGCCTGGGGGCCCCCTAAACAGTTCAAGCTAAACAACTGTCTTGCCTATCCAGAGGGCCTAGTCCAGTACCATGGAGGCTCCACAGCTACCGGTCCACAGTTCATGCGTTTCCACTAGTTTGGCTGGCCGTCACTATACATTTTCCCATCACGATCTTGATGTCCCTTGCTCATAGAATCCCTCCTCTCTCTCATCGATTGGACTCCTGGAGCTCAACCTGGCAGCTGGTTGTGAATCTCTGCATCTGCTTCCATCAGTTGCTAGATGAAGGTTCTATGATGACAGTTAGGGTATTCACTAATCTGATTACTGGAGTAGGCCAGTTCAGGCACCCTCTCCACTACTGCTAGTAGTCTAAGGTGAGGTCATCCTTGTGGATTCCTGGGAACTTCCCTAGCACCCTGTTTCTGCCTATTCCCATGATGTCTTCATTTATCATGGTATCTCTTTCCTTGCTCTCCCACTTTGTCCCTATTCCAGCTCGAACCTCCCATTCCCTCATGTTCTCATTCCCCATCCCCAACCCTCTACTGCCCCCCTTACCCCCATGTTTGCTCATGGAGATCTCATCTATTTCTCCTTCACAGGGCGATCCATGCGTCCCTTTAGGGTCCTCCTTGTTAGCTAGCTTCTCTGGAGCTGTGGGTTGCAGTCTGGTTACCCTTTGCTTTACATCTAGTATCCATTTATGAGTGAGTACATACCTTGTTTGTCCTTCTGAGTCTGGGTTACCTCACTCAGGATGACATTTTCTAGTTCCATCCATTTGCCTGCAAATTTCATTATGTCATTGTTTTTTTTACTCATGCCTGCATTCTTAATGATTAGTTGGACTTGAACAGTGTGAGGAAGTATGAAGAATGCCCTCTAGCATAAAAGAGTGATTGCCAGAGGTTGGGAAGGGCACGAGAGGCTGGACTAGAAAAAGGTTTAATAACAGGTACCCAAACACAGTTAGATAGATGAAATAAGGTCTCATGTTCTATAGCACAGCAAGAGGATTACAGTTCACAATAACCTATTGTGTGTTTTATGAATAACAAGGAGAGAGGTACTCAAAGGCTCCATACACAAAATAGTGATAGCGAGATGGGAAATGTTGATTACCATGACTTGATCAGTACATGTCGCATATATGTATTGAAATATCACACTGCACTCCATAAACATGTACAATTACCATGCTAATAAAAATAAAAATGTGATTAAAGAGGTACAGCTGTTAGCAACTCTGACTTGATCATTATGCAGTATCTAAATTGCACCTTATAAATGTGTGTGGTTAAATAACAATAACAACAACAACAACAATAATAATAATAATAAAGAATGTCTTTCAAGCTGACTGAACTAGGAAAAAAGGAGGATAGGCTTGCGAGAACTGTGAAGATAGTGGATACAGAATCCCTGGTGTTACCCTGCGTCCAAACTGACCTACCTGTGTCCTGGACCCTCCAGAGCCCTGTAACCTCTTCATAATTCATTCTTGAGTATTACAAGCTGGTTGTTAACACCCTGCATAGGGAGGGAGCATTTTCACTTGGCAGCTGTTTTTCAAGGCTTTCATCTATGAAAATGATCCTAATAATAGGAGCTTCAGGCAAGCCAACTGGGGGAGAGACTTTCAGCAGAAGGACTTCAAACTGTACCATAGTCCTCAACATACTCCCTAACATAAGTCCTAATCCCACACCTAAAGGCAAGTGTGGCCCCGGGGTAAGGTGGAGGGAGGAGAGGTGTGTACACCTTAGACTGGTCAGAGGCTGGCCCTGACATCAGTTGAAATGGGTGACGTGCCTAACTGGAACAATCTGTCTGCCCTGGTCTAGTCCTCCACATGTCAGGCTCCCTTTTTTTCCATAAAAAATGTGACCTTAGGGTTCTGGAACAAACAGTCCTGAGAGACAGAGTTATTAGGCGAGCCCATCACCGGGTCCTTGAAACCAGGCACAACATTTACAGCAGAAAGAAAACTGGCATTCCGGATTCCAAAGGAGGAGGGAGAGCCAGCTGACATCAGAGGAGAGGGATTCACGTTGTCATGGCAACCATAAGAGTTATACTGTATTGTTTGTAGCCAGAATTTAAGAGATTATCCTTGGGCTAAAAAAGTGTCACCTCTTTCAATTCAACATCACCATCTCAGGACATCCACCACCTTCCTATGAGGACTTCTATTTGTTCATTCGTTATATGTCACTTGAATATTTATTGATTTACTAATCTGCCTTCCTCCATTTTTTCCCTTCTTTCCTTCCTTCTCTGCATCTGGCCAGCACAGCCAGAAGGGGCCATTTGTCTTCCCACAGATGGTGCCGGTAAATCAAACTTCTAGCTGGTAGAAACTGGGACCTGGAAACCCTCCCGACTTGGGAGGTGTCCTTCCCACGACTTAGGGCTGCTGCTTTTCTGTCCTAGGAGAAAGTGTTGAGAAGAAAGGGCTTCTGGGAAAAGGCTCTGTGTCCAAAAAGGTAACAGAAAATCATACGCTCATGGAAACGTGGTGGTCATTTCCTCCTCCCAAGTCTGCACTGAAGTTGTTGGGTGGCTTTAGCTCCATCCTCCATAAATGGTGTAGTTTCAGTCTGTGGTGGCTCCATGGAGCATTCACTTAAGCTCTATCCCTAAAGCAGCACTGGTGACATGGAAAATAAGGAAAGACCCTTTTAAAATCTTCACATAAGCAAGTAGGTATTTCCGCAGCATCATGGATTTCTTCCCATGTCACAGAAGGATAAACCGAGAAAAGAAAGGTAGGTACACTGAGCCAGTTTAAAAGAAAGTGACTCAAAGATGGATCTGGAGGCAGGGGCAGAATGATTGCTGCAAAGTAGAGGCCAGCCTGGTCTACACAAGGAGTTCCAGGGTAGCCTGAACTTCATAAAGAGACTTTGTCTCAAAAAGGTAGCCCCTCCTCCCCACCCCACCCCACCCCACCCAAAAAGAAAGAGGAGAAAGAAGAAGATCTGGAAACCACACAGTGTTTATTAACTCCCTGGCTCTATTAACCCATCCCCCATTGGTGATACTGACATCATCTAGCTTTTTAGTCAAAGGCCTAATTGGCATCCTGTTTATTAAGCGTTAAAAGTCATTTTCTTTATTTCTCTTTCTTGGCTCAGTAACTCTCACTTTGGGAATCTCTGGAGATTTTAATTTCCCAGAGAGCCTCCTGTCATCTCTTACAGTAAGTCTTTTCATTTCACCTCGTTTAAGTATATTGGCTGGTTTAAAGGCTTAATTGTGATGAAGAAGATTAAGTCCAAATTTAATAAGCATTAAGAGTAGAACACTATCCCTTATTTCCTCTGGTTTCAATAATCATTGCATTTGGCTTTTATGTGGAATAGAAATGCTTAGATGTCCAAACTGGGGGAAAGAGGCAGTCTAGAGAAAAGGGCAGGAAGATGTTTAGTTGGCCTTTTCTGAAGTCTGTGCTTGCTGCTGCCACAGTGGCAGCAGACAAATGGTTGCAAGGTGATGCGTTTGGAAATGATCCAAGAAGGATGCCAGATGATGCAGGCAGCAGGGAGGAAGGAGCATCTCCAAGCTCTTCCCTGGTTTCCAAATAGGCTCTTTACTTTTACCAGCACTACTGGCTTCGAGAACACTCTGGGTTCTCCAAATCTCTTGGCATGAGTGTAGACAAATCTCTTTTCCTGTTAGTACAGCTAACACCAGATTAGCATTTTTCAAAAAGAACTCGACTAGAAAATGAAGAGAAACACAAAACTAAAAAAAGAAATGTAAATGCATAGAAATGAGCACAGATTCTAAGATAAAGTCTAGCCCCAGATTTACTGCACTGGCAGAGACTACCAGGCACCCACGTGCATGCACACATATACACACACCTGGTCCTTTCTCCTTCTCAAGCCCGCCTCTATAGACCCTGTGCCTTGAGGCCTTGATTGCTTCTCTTATTGCAGTCTTGGCTCTCTCTTCTTTTGTATCTCTTCTCCCTGATGATTTCAGTCCATGATTGTCTCTTTCTAGTGGACTACAAAGCACTGCAAAGACAAGGACTAATCACACTCATCTTTGTATCCAAAGTGTCTGGCATGTGCAATCATCCATAAATGATTGTAGAACACAAGCACACTGAATTAGATCCTTGCAGCCCAGAATCATGTCTACCCTTGGAAATCAGAACTTCTAAAAGCAAGGTTCTATGAGCAGACAGTAGCTTACAGCCATAAGATTAGATCTATTTTACCCTATGGAAAACAATCTGAGAAATTAAGATGAATAGAACTGTCATAAAATCATATAGGATTCTGGTTTTCCAAACACGTTCCACACAACACTGCATTTGCTTCTCAGAAAAACAGTGTAAGGAAATGAAATTTAGAGGGATTCACCAGCTAGCAACGGAGGGATTAAATAACTGGCTCAAAGTCACAGAGCAATATTATAATACACTCAGAAGCAGATCCAGATCTCTGGATGCTTAATCCATTAGTCCTTCCAGTTTTATGTACTGCATCCCCAAAGAGGCCTGTGGGAGTCGGGTCATCAGTAACCTCAGAGAACAGTTCTAAAGCTCGCCTCACACTACTCTCTCTGTCTTCCTCCTACTTATGGCACCGGTCCAGGGAGAGATTCCAAACATCATTCCAGGTCAAGCAGAACCTTGCCGAGTCAGAACTAAATGGCAGGAGACCCAGCAATCCTATTCCTGGGAATGTAAACAAATGAAGCTTACAGATTATGTATACTTATATATACATATGTAATAAAACACATCTGATAGCAAAAGCCAATCATTGTGCTGGCAGCTTGCTACCTCTCAACTATTGGACAGGTATTTAAAGATACATTTATAAGGATGTCCATGTCCTATGTCACTGTGTCTAACAGTAGGGAATGGGATAAAAATGATTAAGTCATATCCATACTTAATCATTTAAATCATAGTAAAGTCAATAAAAGCAATGATTTAATTGCATCTATGTTTATTGGATGGAACTACATTCAGAACATTGTGAAGCTTTTTATAAAACAAGATACAGATCAATGCTATAGAATGACATTTACACTTCAGAAAATAGTGTGGAAGGATTTTTTATTTTTTTAGTGTTGACAGTAGTGGAAATGTACGACCTTGAGTCTGATGGAACAACATGTGATCTTTGTTTGGACTTACATGTATTTTTCTGCAATATTACTTTTGTGTTAAGAAAAATACAAAACAAACAATTTTCAATGAAAGAAATGAATCCAAACCCTGACATTTATGGTCAATGGATTTTTGACAAGAGTACTGAAAGATTTGAATGGCTCAAGAATTATCTTTTCCACAAATGATGCTGAAAAGGCTGAATATCTACATACAAAAGAATGAATTTGAAGGTCCAGGGAGATGGTTCAGTGAATAAGAGCACTAACTGTGCAAGCATATAGAACATGAGTTCAAATCCCCAGCAAAAAGATGAGCACACATCTGTGTGCCTGTAATCCTATGACTATGGGTGGAACAGAGAGAGCAGGATCACACAGCTCACCAGCTTCCCACCTAGGTCCTGGCTCAGTGAAATATCCTGTCTCAGGGAAACAAGGTAAAAGGTGATTGAGCAGGAGAGTTGAAATCCTCTGGCCTCTGCAACACACAGTCACATGCAACCGCACATGCATGCACTATACATACTCACATAAACACACAAGAATTAATTTGAACCCTTTACCTACAGCATACATAGAAACTAACTCAAAATGAACCCAAGATCTAGATATAACAGGTAAACTATGAAATATTGTACATAAGCTATTTATGAACATCCTTAGTTCTTTGAGTTTGAAGAGATTTTGTTCCATATCGGTGATTTTTCAAGACTACAGGTACACTCAGATGTATAAATAAATTTTTCATATATTTGACTGTGGTAAACAGTACCGCATGCTCACGGACATGTACATTTATTGGAAATAGGTGTGCATAGATTGTAAAGGGGCCTTTACTACCATTCTTTGTCACAGTATATCTATGAGCAAAGTGCTATTTCTAAGGCTTCTCAAGCCAATAGTTTATTTTCATAAGGAAAATGAATGGAGGGTATGATTGTTAGTAATCACTGTCAACAGAGTCTAGAATCATCCAGGAGAGGAGTCTCTGCACATGCCTTGTGGGGTTATCTTGATTACATTAATTGATGTGGTGTGTAGGAAGACCCATCTTAATTGTGGATAGGACCGTTTCCTAGACAGGAGATCCCAGATGCCATCAAATGGAGAAAGTATATGAGTGTATTACCTGTATGCATGTACATGCCTGGTGCCTGCAGAGATCAGCAGAGGACATCTGATCCCCCCTAGAAGTGGAGTTACAGATGTTTGTAAGATGCCATATGGGTGCTTGAAACTTAATCCGGGCCCTCTGCAAAAGCAGCAGGTGATCTTAACCATTGAGCTGCCCTTCCAACCCTTAAGATAGGCAACAGGAGCTAGGCACCAGCACACATGAAGCCTTCTCTGCTTTCTGACTGCGATGTGATGTGACCAGCTGCTTCAAGTTCCTGCTGCCTTGATGTCTCCACCACGCTGGACTGTACCTTTGAACTGTAAGCTAGAATAAACCCCCTTTTCTTTAAGTTACTCATGTTAGAATATTTTATCACAGCAACAGGCAAAGAAACAAGGGAGAACTTAGACAGGATGCATAAAAATGGGTCTAGCTCATCAACACCCTAAGAATACCATTCTCACAAGCAGAGATGAAATCTCTCTTAGCTCCAGTCTTAAAAGTATAGCATTCCCTATTTAGAAAAGGCTTCTTTTTGCAATAGTCATCAGTTAACTCAGAGACCCACACTGATCATGCACAAAGAGTAAAAGACTGTGAAGTTTTCAGCTCTAAATGGGACATGAATACCATACTCCCTTCTCCAAAGGCTCTAAGATCATCATGGAAGAGGGAGCTGGAAAGATTTAAGAGCCAGAGGTGTAGATGATTACAACAAAGTAGTGTCTTCCAGACACAACAGAGCAGTTGTGCATATGAACTCACGGTGATTATAAGAGTGTACACAAGGCCTGCCTAAGATCAAGTCACACAAATTCCTAGCATGAAGGAGTGAAGAGGTCATGAATGCACACCCCTATCTATAGAACTATTGTCAACTGCTGGATGAAGAAAAGACAGTTTTCTTTAAGGATGAAGGCCCTGAGAGCCTACCTTTGCTGTGATAGAGGGTCCCAGGCATACTGGCAGCACCAAGTAGACTCAGTGAGTTAAAGAAGAAGAAAACACATGAAATGGGGAGGGAGTAGTGAATAAGGGGAGAATTGTGAGATAAGGAATGGGCAGTGGGCTTGAGCAAAACCTATTGTGTGCATTATGAAATTTTCAAACAGTTGAAAAGGTCCAGTCTTTCCAATACTAACCTTGAGCTCTAGGCGTCTTCCCTTCTTCCTTGTCAACAGTTGCTCTGCCTTCTTCTCCCTTACTCTTCTAGTAATATACGTCCCTTCGTGTTCAATGGAGCTGCCTCTTCCTTGCTCATTTAGGAAGATGTTCTTGAAAAGTCATCTGAGTTTTCCTGGAAATAGACTCTGATACAAAGATTTGCGTGCAGATGATTATTGGAGTTGTTCAATTGGTATTGAGAGGACCTGCGAGGAAGTGAGAAAAGTAGGGCTAGGGCAAGGGAGGAGTAGAAGTGGAAAGCCCCAAGTGTTCTTATGGGAGCTCTGGAGCCGTGCTGACTTCTCTGTTGAGTTGTCGAAAGCTGAGGTTTGAGCCTTTGTACTTTCATTGGGTAGATGCACTCACTATGTCTATCTTTCCAGAGAAGTGGCAATGTCGGACAGAGTCCCCTGTGGTTAAGAGCAATGTTCAAAGAGAGACATAACTGAGAGCCATCAGCAGCCACCACTTCCAGCAGCTGGGAGGGTCTAAGTGGTGCATTGTAATAGTCACCGTAGTCACTTCTTACCTTGTTGAACCCAGAGAAGCTTCAGAACAGGTTGCTGTAAATTCTTTCACCCTACCTTCCCATATGCTTCCATGGCTCAAATTGCCAAGGGTGAAGTAAGTTTAGCATTCCCAGAGTTTGGATGTGAGAAATTGGGGACTGTTAAAAAAAAAAAAAAAGTCGCCAGGCGGTGGTGGCACACGAAGCCGGGCGGTGGTGGCGCACGCCTTTAATCCCAGCACTCGGGAGGCAGAGGCAGGCGGATCTTTGTGAGTTCGAGGCCAGCCTGGTCTCCAGAGCGAGATCCATGAACGGCGCAAAGCTACACAGAGAAACCCTGTCTCGAAAAACAAGAAAAAAAAAAAGTCACCAGGACCAGTGAGATGGTTCAGTGAATAGACACCCACTGTCAATCCTGACTACTTTAATTCAATCCCCAGGACTTGTATGGTGGAAGGAGAAAAACTGACTCCCCAAAGTTGTCCTCTGACCTTCACATGCTAGCCATGGCACACACACACACACACACACACACACACACACACACACACACACACACACACACAGAGACAGACAGACAGAAAGACTCACAGAGAAAGAAGACGTAACTTTTTAAATGTCCCCAATTTTGAGCAAATAAAGGGATGCTGGCGGAACTTCTTAGGACAGATAAGGAATACACTTGGAGCAGAAAGAAACTAAGATTTCGTCTTGAACGAATGAGCTTTGCAATGGCTGTAAAATATTCAAATGGAGATGTGTGTTAGGTAATTAGATATCTGAGTGTGGAACTTAGAGAAATCGAGGCTGTTTCTGCTAACTGGGAGTTGAATATAAATTGTGCTGAAAGCTATAGGAATGAATGGGATCACTGAAGGAGGGAGCATACAATGAGAAGTGAAAATCTAAAGCTGAGAGTTTACGGGATGATCACCATTTAACAGACAGAGCGAGGAGGATGACTAGCCAGAGATGGAGTCCCTTAGAAGTAGGAAGACTATCCTGTTAGTGTTGTGCTACAAAAGCCATATGAAGAGAATGTTTCTAACAACAAGGAAGTGGCTAACGGTATCAAGATTGCTGGAAAATCAAGCAAATTAAAGATAGGATCTTTTTGCCTTTGGGTTTAACATGAGAGATCATTGGTGATCACTATGAGAGCTGTTTTGGAGAGAAAGTCTCATTGGAGTGAGCTGGGGGAAGAGAGCAATGTGGGGAAATAGAAGCAGCACGTAGAGAAGGTTCAAGAAGTTGGTTGTGTGTGATTGAGGAGGAAAGAGGTTCTGGAGAGCAAGCTGGAAGGCTATGTGAGTTTAAGGGATTTGTTTGTTTACTTGCTTGATTGCTTGTTTGGGTAAATTTTAATTGAAGTACAGCATGCACACAGAGAAGTAAAAAACAGGTGTACATCTTGATGGAGTTCCACAGTCTTAACACACTCATGTAAAAAGCATCCAGATGAAAAAAAAGATAATACCTCATAATGCCCCTTGTGACCCATTCCAGTAACTAGCTCCAACAACGCTAAACATTATCCTATCTTCTAATACCATAGAGTCATTTTCCTTATTTTGAACTCTAATAGAGCCATCCAGTGTGAGCTCTTTTATGTGTGGCTTTTATCACTGCAGCATTGCTTATGAGACCCATATAATTGTGTGTAGTAGCTGTGCATTCTGTCTCACTGCAGTATATTTACCCATTGTGTTAATTTATCCATTCTCCTATTGAAGGACATTAGGGTAGTTTTCAGTTTGGCACCATTACGTTTTTGTGGATTTCTCTTTTAAAAATACTCCAATGGCCTTTAATGTGCTTCAGGCAAATCATTTTCTACAAAACATTCAAACTTTTTTTTTTACTTGTTTGTTTTGAGACAGGGTCTCACTCTGTAGCCCCGGCCAGCCTAAACATCATTACATAAATCAGACTAGCTTCAAATTCATGGTGATCCTTCTGCCTTTGTCTCCCAAATACTGAAATTACAGGTTTGGAGCCACCTTTTAAAAATATAATTTTATAACAAAAGGAAAGTATATTCATCTTTTTTCTTTGTTAGCTTGCTTGAGACAGGATTTTATGGCTTATCCCAGATGGGATTGAAACTCATGCTCAGCATCCTTGGTGTTGGGATTACAACTAACACACCACCACACCCAGACTCCAAAACATATTTAAAAAACAAAAAAACTAGCCTGTGATCTGATCCAACAAAATTAACCTCATGAATCTCAGAATAATTTATTAAAATTCTAAATATTCACAAAATGTTTCTACTTACAATTCTGTAGATTTAAGCATTAAAACGAGAGACTTATTAAAAAGCTAACCCTCTGTGCAAATCTACAAATATTTTCCAACATCCAATAATAATCCATGAGCCTATTTACAGCCACTTTCCTTAAATGTTTGCTACAAAATAAACTAGCAGTTAGGTGCCAGACAGAAACATCTATTTCCAGAACCCATGTTTAAAACCATTTCTTGGCTGGGTGGTGGTGGCACATACCTTTAATCCCAGCACTCGGGAGGCAGAGGCAGGCGGATCTCTGTGAATTCAAACCCAGCCTGGTCTACAGAGCGAGATCCAGGACAGGCACCAAAACTACACAGAGAAACCCTGTCTCGAAAAAAAAAATTAATACGTGCATATGTTCCAAAACTGGAATCAGAGTATGATTGCTCATACCTATAATCCCAGTCTTCAAGAGGCTGAGGCAGGAGGCTGTCCTTGACTAGGATGGGCTACAGAATAAGCCTGCCCTCTCCCCCAACCCACTCCCCAAAAACCACCAACCAACAAAAAAGTAAACAAATGTTCTATAAAAGAGTGGGTATCAACATACTTACGTTTATTTTTCATGTATTTATTAAAAAGATGTATAACTGTCAGTCTCCATGAGTTCAAACCAGAAAAATTCCAGCCCTGAAAAGGGGAGGTGGTCACAAAGTTGCACTTCTAAGCAGGAAGCTATTTGCAATTGATGTCTGCCGGGAAAGGGAAAATCAGTTTTCTCCAGTGCAGTGACACTGAGCATATCAACTACAGTCCAGCGCAGGAGTGGGCCAACACAAACCAGACCTGTGCATCCTAATAAACTTCTCTGGGCACAGAGGACAGAACAGCCACTAGATAGACATAGAGGCCAGAAAATGGTGGCACACACACCTTTAATCCCAGCATTCTGGAGGCAGAGATCCATCTGGATCTCTGTGAGTTCAAAGCCACACTGGAAACAGCCAGGCATGGTGACTCACGCCTTTAATCCCAGGAAGTGATGGCAGAAAGCAGAAAGGTATATAAGGCATGAGGACCAGGAACTAGAGCCTGGTTAAGCTTTCAGGCTTTTGAGCAGCAGTTCAGCTGAGATCCATTCGGATGAGGACACAGAGGTTTCCAGGCTGAGGATACAGGATCAGCTGAGAAGTTGGCGAGACCTTCTAAGATTCCTGCTACACCTGATGCTTTGGGGTTTTGTGAGTGTGTGTGTGTGTGTGTGTGTGCGGACTTTTTGTTTGTTTTGGCATTTTTGTCTCATTGATTTTCATTTTGTTTGTTTGTTGGTTTGAGAGAGAGAGAGAACATGGAATTGGGTGAGCAGGGAGGTAGGGATGATCTGGAAGGAGCTGAGGGGAAGAATATGGTCAAATATATTGTATGAAAAAACTTTTTAAATAAAAATGAAATTACTTGAAGTTTAAAAATCTATATAGCAGTGACTTACCTCTTATAAGTATACAGAAAATAGCTTTTGATAGTAATATATTCAGAGTTGTGCATCTACCCCTACCAATTTGAGGGCATTTTATCATTTACCATTTTCTTTTCAGTAATGGGGACTGAACTCAGGGCTCAATCGTGCTAGACAAGCACTCGCAAGGGTTGCACTCCATCTTGAGAACATCATTTTCATCCTTACATATAATGTGCTGTGGCTGGAGAGATGGCTGAAACAGTAGAGTCCTTGGCCATCAGGTATGTGGGCCTGAGTTCAATCCCCCGAACCCATGTAAAAGTTAAGCCCAGTAGCACATACCTGCGGTGCCAGTACCGAGAAAGCAGAAGCAGAAGGCTCCTCAGGGCTTGCTTGCAAGCACGTTTAGGCAAATCGCTGATCTCCAGGTTCACACGCAATCTGGTCTCAAGGAATAGAGTGGAGAGCTGGAGAGGTAGCTTGCTGTAAAGCACTTGCCGCCCAAGGATGAAGATTTAAGTTTAGTTCCCTAGAACCCATACAAAGCAGGACACGACAGTGCATGCATCTGTCATCCCGGTGCTCCTGTGGTGAGATGAGAGACAGAGACAGAGAATCCCTGGAAGGTAGCCTGGTGTACCAAGTTGTGAAGAAGGGACCTCCTTGCTTCCCTTAACCTTTTAAAAATGATTTCCTTTCTTTTTCAGATTATAATATAATTACATCATTTCCGCATTCCTTCTCCTCCCTCTAAACCGTCCTTGCTCTCTCTGGTTCCCGTATCTCCCATGGATGATTATTTTACTTTCCTCTTTATATTTCTCTGTAGTATTTGGATTTATTATTGATAGCATCAGGAAGAAATAGTCAAGTTCTTTTGACTATGAAAGCATTTTTGAGGGATCCAAGTTCTTTTCACTTTATTGTGCTTTTAACTAATACAAAAAGAGTTATGTGTATTAATTGAATACCATGTGACACTTCAATCCCTGTGTACACTATATAATCAGGTTAAATGTATCTGTCATCTCAAATAAGGCTTACTTGTGTGTAATAAGTATAATTACTATTGTGTAGTAAGATGCAAGAATATTCTCTTATGCTCCTGTACCTGAGTACCTTGTCCTTAACTCTCCCCACCCCTATTCTCCAACCTCTGCTAACTACTACCCTACTTGCAAACTTCTGTGACTTCAATTTTTTCAGAATCCATATGAGTGACATCATGTGGTATTTGTCTTTATGTGATTGGCTTATTTCATTTAGCATCATCAAATCCACTTCCATTCATTTTGACACAAATGATATGATTTCCTTTTTTTCCATGAGTAGACAGTATTTCATCATGTGCCCATATAGAAAAAAATTTTTTTTTGTTTTTCAAGACAGCGTTTCTCTGTGGAACAGCCTTTACTGTCTTGGAACTCGCTCTGTAGACCACGCTGGCTTTGAACTCAGAAGAGATCAGCCTACCTCTGCCTCTTGAGGGCTAGAAATAAAGGCATGCACCACCACCACGCAGCTCTTTCCCTTTTTATTCATTGTTGGACATTTAAGTCGATTCCAGATTTTGCAGATTGTGAACAGTGTTTCAATAAGCATAGCAATTTGGATGTCTTTTCATTACACTGTTTCTGTTTCCCTGAATATGCACCCAGAAAGGGTGCTGGTGGTTCATATGGCAGTACCAGTTTCATTTCTTGAAGCCTTATATAGTCTGAATAGTAAATCACTGTCAGATAATACCAAAAGTTTCTTCCACTCTCTATGTTGCCTTTTTATTCTGATGAGTGTTCCATTTGCTGCGCACAATATTCTTAATTTGATGTAAAAGCTAACCATTTAACTTATTCTTATTTTATTGAGGTAGCTTCTCTCTGATGCTCAGTCTGGACCTGAACTCCAGGATTCAAACAATCCTCCTGGCTCAGCCTCTCAAGTGCTGGAACCACAGGCACACCACTTGCTTTCAGTTGCATAATTAACCATGTTAAAGTAATCTCAGCCAGGCATAATGGCACACACCTTTAATCCCAGCACTTGGGAGGCAGAGGCAGAGGCAGGCAGATCTTTCTGAGTTTGAGGCCAGCATAATCTACATAGGGAGTTCCAGGGCAGACAAAGCTACGTAGTGAGACACTATACCAAAAACACCAACAAAATAAAAATAAAAATAATCTATTCAGTGACATTTAGCATATTCACAATGTTGTGTGCTCCATCTCTCTAGTTTCAAAACATTTTCATCACCCCAAAAGAAAACACTTTAACCATTAAGTCGATGCTCCCTACTTATTTCTCTCCCTCCTATATTCCTGACAACCACCATGGCGTTACTTATTTGATATTTCATGTAAGTTCATCACATAGCACAGAACTTTTTGTATCTGGAGTCTTTCCATGATTTTTGAGATTTGTCTACACATTGTAGTATGCATCACTGCTTCATTCTATTTTATGGCTGAATAATATTCCATTGTATGAATACACAGCAATTTGTTTAGCTAACCATTCATTGACATACATTTGGGCCTCTTGGATGTTATAAATAGTATTGCTATGAAAATGAGAATTCCATGTATTCATTTGAGTCCCTGTTTTCAATTATTTTGACTATGTAACTAGTAGTGAAATTATTCAGTCATATAATCATACTATATTCAATTTTTGAGGAACTGTCACACTGTTTTACACAATGACTGCATCGCTTCATATTCTCACTACTGAGATATAAAATGTTCTGTACGTTAAGCCAATTTCTCCATACCCTCCCCAAACTTTGTTATATTTTGTTTGTGTTTTATTTTTGTTTATAATAGACAACATAACAGGTGTGGAAACCTCACTGTGGTTTTGAATTTCCTAACTACTAGAAGAGGTTGGGTATCAATCTGTGAGCTTATTGCCCATTTACAGATATTCTTTGGGGAACTGTCTCTTTAAATATTCCATCCATCTTTAAATGGCCCGTCTCTTTACATTAGGCGGTTCTGTACATCTTCTGACCACTCTAGCCTTACTGGATAGATAACTTGTAAATACTTTCCCTCTCCCTGTAAGTTGTCATTTTGCTATCTTGCAAATGTCTCCTTGTGTAACTGTGATTTTTAAAAAAAGCCTTCCTTTTATTAATGTGATGTTTTATATTGATTGATTTCCTTGTATTGAACAGCTTTTGCATTCCTAGGATAAAATCCACTTAGTCATGGTACACAATCCTTTAAAATGCTTCATTTGTAAGTATTTTGTTGAGGATGTTTACATCTGTATTCATAAGGCATAACGATCTATAACAAGCATTCTTTTATTTATTTAATTTTTGAGACAAAGCTTGTGTAACCCAAGCTAGCCTTGAACTTGTAGTCCTCCTGCCTCGGTCACCGGAGTGTTGGGATTATAGGCACGTACCATCTTGCTTGGCTCAAACTTTTATTTTACAGAGAAAAAAATGTGACAATGCATTTCAGTCAAAAAATAAACAGCAAATGGAAAAGGCAAGATTCACATGGCAGCTGTTATAACCTTGAATACTATTGTGTTACATTGCAAAGCATAATTGACCATGCATCTTGCAAGAGAATTTCTTTCAAGAAAGAATTCATTTGATGTAGCTAACATAGTTTAAAAAAAACTAAAATTTAAGCTTATCATGTCATTTTGGGAATGAGGAGAAAGAATGATGAAAGTTAGGTGATTTGTTTGTAGTGACATTAGCAGTAAGCAAGAGCAGACACATTTTTGTTTTTAACCACTTACCTGAAATACTTTCCAATTACACCACTCCTTTATGCTATGGATCTCCAAGCCTTCAGTTCCCTTACCACAAAGCCCATATCTCTGACTTCTTGCCTGCTTCTAACTAAAATAAATGTACTGCTATTTAAGCCATTGTCTACCCTGCATTCTCTTTGATACAGCTAGAAAACAGCTCCCCAGGACTTTATTAGAAAAATATTTCATGTACTTGAAGTACAATTAAACACGGGACTGAATCCTTTAATATTTTCTGTCAGTATTATTTACTGAACCTCAGGCACTGGACCAGTGTGTGCTCTCTACATCTCTACATATGAAGTTCAAAGTGTGATAGACTGTGCTAATAGCCACGAGTTCACAGGATAATCTCAGCAACTGTTTATAGTGAAGGTGTACATGATATTTCAAAGTGACAAGAAAATACCAAAGCTGTTCGAAATGATCAAGTTGAAATGTTCAAATTGAGAGGAATGCCATTGAAAAAGACAAAGCAAAACTGTGTACAATGATAGTTTAATTCACATGCATGAGTCAATCATGCTTAGTATGTGGGTGGTACTAGAAGTAGGTGGAAATGGGATGGTTAAAATGAGGGAGAAAAATCAATGAAAAATGTGTGTCGATTCAAAGTTCAGATGAACTATAAGTGAATCAATTTGTATTCCTGCACAAAGATTTCCACAGTTATCTGTCATATATCAAGCTTAATATGACATGCTGCTTCTGATACCCTTATGAGGAAGTACTGAAGAAGGGCTTGACATTTCAGGGTTTTTTCCCCCAATGGTAATTTCAAATTCAGTCGCTCCTGCTCTTTAGTTCTATTGGAGTTTGTCCATTTGAAAATTTCCCACTATTCCCTGCTTTGGGTGTATGTGTGTCTCTCTCCTTATTTCGATTCTGAGCGCCAGGTACAAGCTACTGACTCCTCCAGCCCTTCTATCTTTTCTCATGATCAGCTTGCCATTATTTATATTTTTTGCAAGACACCACATGTAATATTGTGCCTTTCCCAGCATATCACATCAAGGTACATGATGCCAATATCCTTTATTATTGGTGAAAGTAACCTAGATCATTGGTAAATGTGTTGTTTGCTAGGTTTCACCACCAAGAAGTTGCTGTTTTTCACTTTTGTGATTATTGAGAATTTGGGGAAGATATTTTGAGAGTACTCTAATACCCTGATTCTCCTTAAACTCCCACTCATTTTGGTCCACAAATGCTTCTTGCTTGCAATAATTATTACTGTGTTGTTTGCCTATGGTGATTATGTATTTCAGTTATTGCTTCTGTATTTAATAATTGGGATTCTTTTATAAGAAAGAGATATCTTCCTCATGCTGGTTTAATTCAATTATTTGTTTACAGCAATATAGACCCATGTCTACTTATTTTTATTCTGTAAGTTGTAATTCATTGTTATTATGCTTTTTTTGTGTGTCTGTGTGTGTGTTTGGTTGGCTGGGTTTTTTGGGGTGGGGGGCGGTTCGAGACAGGGTTTCTCTGTGTAACAGCCCAGGCTGTCCTGGAACTTGCTTTGTAGACCACGCTGGCCTTGAACTCACAGAGATCCATCCACCTCTGCCTCCCAAGTGCTGAGATTCAAGGCGTGCACCACCACCACCCAGCCAATTATCACGTTTTTAAACTCAGATTTTCCCAGTTTTGAGAGCACCTTCCACGTGTATATTCTGTAAAGATACTCTACTAAACCTTTTCCTGGAAGATTTCTTGATTTACCTTTCACATTTGTATTTGCAAATTATCTGGAATTCCTTTCTGTATGTAGTATGAGGAAGAGCTTAACATACACTCTCCCTTCAATGGATAAGCAAGTGATGATTTTCTGAAAAGCACTATATTTATTGAAAAGACTCCCCTCCCCCACTGAACTACAATAGTTTCTCTGACATATTTTGGGTTTTGTTTTAGAGTCCTTATTCTGTTCTATACTGTGTCAATATGGCATTATCTTAATTCTATCCACGAAGCTTGATCTCTGATATGAAGACTTATTTTGACCTTTTTCAAGACTGCCTTAGCTAGTCTTGATTTTCTTAATTTCTACAGTGTGATGGCTAATCTTCACTGTCAATTTGAGTCAATTTAGAATCACCATGGAAACATGCCTCTGGGCATGTCTCTGGGGTGGGGGGAGGTTTAGAAAGGGTTAACGGAGGAGGGAAGATTCCCACCCCGAATGAAGGTGGCTTCATCCCAAGGGCTGGTGTCCAGAATGAATAAAAAGAAGAGCAGAAACTTTCACCTCTCTCTGATTGCTGGCTGGTGATAGATGTCACCAGCTGCCACATTTCCCCAGAACCTGTTGCCATGCTTTCCCCACCTTTATGGACGGTACGCCCTCTAAGCATGAGCTAAAAATAGGCCTCTCCTGCTGTAGCTCCTCCTTGGTGTCTATTTCGTTGTAATAAGGGGGAAGTAACTAAAGCACGTACAGATTTTAGAATTGGCTTGTCAATGTCCACATGTGAACATTTTTGACATTGTCTTGAATCTACAGATCAAATCAGCAGGAACTGATTTCTTTAAAATACTGACATATTTATAACCTGCCCATTTATTTGGGTCTCTCTTATTCCCTTTCATAAATTGCTTTAGAATTGTCTGTTTAGAGGCCTTGAATGTTTTTCTTCATTTTACTCATAGGCATCAGATGTTTTTCAATGCTGTTTTGTTTTTGTTTTATAGCATCTTCTTAGCTTTTAATAAAATCATTCGAGAATAAAGATTTTCTTTTAATTTTTCTTCCTATAATGGCAAAAAGAAGGAAATTGACAAAAGGGCATGTTTTACAATTATTAGTTGAATCAGAATGTGAATACTGAAACAAAGATAACAGCACTCAAGACTCTAATGAGAACAAAACTGATTACGTCAGTGAAATCTCAGATGGAGATATCGTAGATGATTTTTTTCAGACTCAGGAATAATTGAACAATATATTTTAAAAGACAAAAAAGAATAACAAAGGATACAAAAGGCTACACATTAAAAAGAATGAGTTGTTTAATAGGAAGTACTTTTTGACAAAAGGCCATGAGAGCATATTCTGTATTGTTCAAGATTTATGTCAAGCTTCACATTATACAAATGGATTGTTATATCAAGCATCTTCTTAAATGTGGTGGTGGTGGTGGTGGTGGTGGTTTGAATAAAATGTCCTCCATAAGTCTCCAGCATTGAGACTTGATCTCCAGTTGTTGGCAGTCTGGGGAGGATTAGGAGGTGTGGCCTTGTTAGAGGGAGTGGGCTTTGAAGTTTCAAAAGACTAGGCCTTTCCCAGTCTGCCTCTTTGCTTTCTGTTTGCAGTTTTGCGATGGGAGCGCTCAGATATTGTGCCAACCAACATGCCTACTTCTTTCTGCCATGCTGTCCTGCCATGATGGACTCTTAAATCCTCGGAAATTGTAAGCCCAATGAAATGATTTTTTTTTTCATGAGTTGCGCTGGTCACCATGTTTTATCACAATAGAAAAGTAACAAATACAGTTGTCATTGCTTTTTAGAGACAGGGTCTCATGCATCCCAGGCTGTCCTCAAGCTTGCTACGTAGCAGAGAAAGGTCTAGAACTTCTGCTCTTCCTGCCTCTACCTCCCAAGAGCTGGGTTTATAGGTACGTACCACCACATCTGGTTTTTTTCTTTTGTTCCATGCGGGCATGGAACTCAGTTTCTTGAAAGCTGAGTAAGCACTCTACCAACTGAAGCACCCCGAGTTTCACTAAATGTTCGATGTTATTTTTCATTGTGCTTTTGCTCTGACTGCTATACATTTTTGCAAGATTACCTAAATAAAAAAATACACTTCAGGGCCAGATGGTAAATGAGAACTATCTTTGCTGATACATTGAGGATGGTTTAAGCATTTGTTGATTTATTTGTAATTATTTTTCTCTTAGTTTAGATCCCACTAGAGATTTATAGTTGAAGTACTGTCTCTCCAGCCCCTCCTATTATGTTTCTTTTATTTTAAAAGTAGATTTATTTATTTTGTATGTACACGTGTTTGACCTGAATGTGTATATGTGCTCCATGGGTGTGCCTGGTTCCCACAGAGGTCAAAAGAGAATGTCCATTCCTCTGAAACCAGAGTTATGGACGGCTGTGACTCATTGAGTGGGTGCTGGGAATTGAACTCTGGTCTTTTGCAAGAGCAGCAAGTGCTCTTAACTGCTGATCCATCTGTCTAGTCATGATGTTTCTTATAGAAGTTTGTAAGTTCAGGCTTTACACTTAGATGTATGATCCATTTTTTATATAATGCGAAGTAACGCTATGGGTTCAGTTTGTGTGTTAAGATATTCAGCTGAATCTCTACGGTGTTTTTTGTTAAAAATAATTTGAATGTATATGTTAAATTCATATGTCTATTCATACATAATACCACACTGTCTAGATTAGTTTAGTTTAATAGTAAGCCTTAGCATCAGTATTATTACTCAAATTTTGCTGTTTCTAAAACTGTTTTCTTTTTTCAAAATTATTTTCATATTCTAGGTCCTTTGGATATATATATATATATATACATATATATGAAGATATATTTTATATCTATGTTAGAATATAGATATTTGAGTCTTGACCATTTTTATGAAACTCTGTACTGGAATTTGATTGGGATTATATTGAGTCTTTGGATAATCTTTTAGAAAATAGATATCTTATAGGAAGATAATTGATTTTATGTATATAGGTCTTGTGCCCTGAAACCTTGCCAAACTACCTTATTTTGCAGAGGAAATAGCTTTTTTCAGAGAAAATACAGGGAGTAAATAGAAACCATTTTTTTCTTTCAAGACATTAGATTTTGATAAGGAGGAGGCGAGAAATGGAACGGTGAGCTGAAGTATTATTAAGCATGAGAGATGTACTTTATTTGGCTTGGTCGTTGGTTCATTTTATTTTGATTTTGGTTTAATTTTCTTAGTAATAGAGGGCTTGAAGTGTTTGCAATCTGAAAGGTTTATACAACAGAAATGAATAATTGTAATATAGAGAATTAAAACAGTGGTCACATTGTCAATAATGCAATGCCATCATTCACACACATGGACTCACCTATTAACCTTCATTGCTGCAATAGTTAGAGCACTATTACACTTCACATTTGTAAAAAAAATAATTTTTTGATATTATAAAATAATGACATCATTTCTGTCTTCTCTTTTCTCCCTCCAAATATTACCATGAATATCATGGCCTCTTTTTTCATTAATTGTTGTTGTTGTTGTGTGTGTGTTTCTAAATATCTAAGTACAACCTGTTTGGTCCTCATAATTATAATGTGTGTATATTTTGGGGACTGACCATTTGGAATTACATAACCAATTGGTGTGCTCTTTTCTGAGGAAGACTGTTTCTCCCACTCTCAGCATTCCTAACTTACCTGTAGTTCTTTGTGTAGGGCTGAGGCCTCCTGAGCTCCCCCTTCCACACTCTACATTTTGATGGCTGTCAGTATCTTTTACTACCAGCCAAATGGTATGCTATTATGTTTCCTTTCTTCTATACCCTTTTATTCTCCCTAGAGTAACTATCCTTTGTAAAAACATTTTTCTTGACTTCCAACACACACACACACACACACACACACACACACACACACACACACACACACATATATATATAACAAATATTTCTTAAGTCCCTTTCTTTACCAGGCCTGATGGCCCAGGGTCATAGTTCCAGCTGCTTGGAAGTCTAGGACAGCAGGATCACCATAAGTAACAGGCCAGTCTGAGCTATATAGTGAGCCTTTGTCCCAAAATAAAAAGTTAAAGTAGGGCTGGGGATGTCGATTGGTGGTAGAGCTCTTGCCTAGTATGTGCTCAGTCCCAATACAGGAAAAAAAAATGGCCCGCTCCCACTACTGTTTATTTTATCCAAAGACATCAGGAACCCTATTTATTGCATTGTCTGGATGATGGTAACTGTCATGCAGGCCTCCATCTTCTTTCTCCATTCTGAGGTGATTAGCCACTAGAAACACAGGACAGCTGTCAATGTGACTGCTTCCTATTATCTCTTCATATGAGACATCGCCTATTTCCTGGATCCAAACTATTTGTGTCTCTTTGAGCACCTCCACTCGGGGCTTCCTAAGAAAGTATCCATAGGAGGGAGGGTTTCTTGGACTAGACTTTACATATCAGAAAACATTTATTCCTAAATCTTTATTAACACATTTGCTAAATACAAATTTCCCACTTAAAAGTAATTTTCCCATCTATGGTGTGATAGTATGTGCCTGCAATCCCAGCACTTGGGGATGTAGGGCAGGAAGACCACGAGTTCAAAGCTGGCTTCAGCTACACAGCAGGACCCTGTGTCAAAAAACTAACAAGAAAACCAATAAATATAAATAAAAATCATTTTACCTCAGAATTTTTGAACTATATTTCCTTGTTTTCTGACTTCTAATATTCCTGTTGAAAATTGTCTCTTTGGTTTCCTAAACCATGTCTGTGACCTGATTTTCCTTTTTGGAAGCTTTTAATATCTTTTTGTCATCCACAGTGCTCTAAGTTGTCCTGATAATTTGCCATTGGTGAGACTTTTTCATTAACAGAACTGGGCAGTTGCTGGAAGTTACAATCTAGATACGCATGTCCTTCATTTCTGGGAACCTGACACTATTTATTTTTAAATCTACTACCCATTTTCTCTCTTCTCACTTCTTATAACTTTTATTGATTAAATTTGGCCTTCTGGATTGATTCTTTCTTTTTATTTCTTTTCTCTCCAATTTTCAATTACTATCTTTGCTTTAGTTTCTGTGGGAAGAATCTGTCTGTTACAAAACTGCCAGTGGTGCTTTTTAATTAGTTTATACTATTTTTAATTTCTAATAGCTATCTCTTATCCTCTATTTCTTTTTAAACAGTCGTACTTATGTTTCTTGGATAAAACATGCTATCTCCCTAAGGATATCAATTATCTAGCTTTCATGCTTTTGTGTTCTCTGCATTATCTGTTTCCTTGGAGTCTATTTTTTCTTTGTATTTGTGTGTGTGTGTGTGTGTGTGTGTGTGTGTATCTGTGTGGTTTCTTGCTTTCATGTTTGAAGCTTTCTTCTAGTTACTAGTGAGCTTGCTTTCATTTACACTTTTAATTTTTGAGATGAGGCCTCACTATGTCGCCTGAGATATCTTTGAACTCATGATCCTTATGTCTCTGCCTCTGTCTCGTAAAGGCTTGTATTGTGAGCATGTTCCACCATGCCAGGTTTCTATTTAAATTTTTAATGGAAGACCTTTTAAGGATTATTAAGTGGTAGGCTTTGGTGCAGGCAATTGGGCAGAAAGCCAGATGTTTCATTGGGTGAACGACAATCATCAACAGAAGCAATCTTCATTATGCAAAGATTTCAGTTACCACCAGTCTCCCAGCAACACTATTCAGATTTCAGTTATCACAGTATTTTAACTAAGAGTAATTGCATTAAGTGAAAATGTTGCTGCTGGCTCATCAGCCCCATGAATCACTATGTATTATAAATGACAGATGTGCACGAAAACCATGTCACCTCTTTCAAAGTCTGTTGGTGAGTGGTTTACTGTGCTTCTGTAATTCAGTTGACTCTCAGACCACAAAGTACTGTTTTAGTGTTTCTTACTTGTCTTCCAGTGATAAATCCTCATAATTTTTAAAAAAATGGGTAGTCCAAAGAGGGAATTGGCTAACAAAGATGAAAGTATGCAAAGAGTTAGAAAGTAAAAATGCTTGAAGTCAAATTGGATGTAATTTGAAAATGGCAACAGCAAAGCTAAGATAGAGGAGGCCTGCATGAAGCTGTGGTGTGAATCAATTTGAAAAGTTCAATGAATGCTACCAAAAAATGAGATAAGTTTGCACAGGCATCTTTTAGTTTAAATTGTGCCGGAGACAGAAAGCTTCTTGTGGTTGAAATGGAGTGTTTGCCTCTAGTTTGAATTGAAGACTATAATAAAAATATTCCAATCATTTTGGCTGCTGTTCAGGCCAAAGCAGTGAAGTTATTTCCAGTAAAGGCTTCTTTAATCATTTTAGAAGTCTGCATGATTTGATTAATGCTGCTCTGTATAGTGAAGCTACTCACATAGGTAAGGCTACTGCTGTAAAATTTGCACCTAGATTTCAAGGATTAGTTAAGGTGGATGGTTATGGCTAGTCATCAACTATTTAATTTTGAATACTATTTTTAAAGAGGCGATCCCATCTATAACTTACATGAAAAAAGATAAAGGGTCATCAAGTCATCGTAAAGGAAAGATTCAAAAAAAGCATACAGAGAAATTTATTGAAGATGAACTTATCAACATGAATGAGGGAAATGGTTGTGACAAAAAGAATGAAGATACCCCCAGTAGAAGTGATGCTGGGAAAAATCATATTAAAGGAACTCTCAGATATTTCCCAAGATTGAAAGTACAAAAGATGAAATGCTAGAAGATGATCTGGACTTGGAAAGTGCTGTGCCAATTTCCATGCCAAGGTATAGAAAGGAGCTTTGCTTTGTATTGTAAGTTATACTATGCTACGAGAAGGAAAGAGCTGTTTAAATTAAATTTAAAAAAAACATAATTCTGAAAGCTTCTAATGTTTTCAATTACCATGAACTAAATAAATACCTGCCTTACTATTTCATCATCTCATGTACCTATACATTTATATCTGACAGTGAGAGGTTTTAATTGAAAACAAGATAGAAAAATTATAATGCTTTCCATTGATTCCTGAGACCACTTTCTATGGTTCTAACTTGCAGTGAACATATCTGTGGTCCTGCACTACTATGAAAGTAAGAACCTCCGTTATCTGTACCTCTCTTCTCTGGGCTATTTGCTTTCTTTAGAGAACAACCCTCCAGTCCCTTGGCTGACAACTATATATAAAGCTGCTTCCATTTTTGAAACTGAGGAGTACAACAGTTACTATGGTCTCAACACTGAAGACTTGGTTCCTTAATTGAACAGTTTTCTAGGGTGCCTTCCTCTGTGTGTGGTATTCTCCAGTCCAAAGTCTCCCTAGTTCAGTTTCTCCATAAAATGAATCTTCTATGTCTTGCCAGGATGAAGGAAAGAGATTCAGAGTATAATTCCTCCCCATACAAGCTTTCAATAGAAAAAAAAAACTTTTCAATTCTACTTTTTTCCCATTCTAATTTTACTCAAATTCCTGAGCCTTCCAGGACTTCTACAGGCTTTTGGGTGGCTTTACTCATTGAATGGACTTGGGATTTTTGCCTTTTCAGATCTGCTAACTATTTCATCTGTTTTCCTTCTTGTAAATATTTATTCACATTCTTATCCTCTGTGATCTGCTTTTCTGCTCTTTATTCTCATGAACTTAGAAAGTTATAATTTTTATTTTCCTACTCAACTTTAGTGGTTTTTTAAATCAAAGAATAGGCTTTTGATATGCTATACAAATGCTCAATTATCACAAATTTAAAGTAATTCCAGTCTGTCTTATTGTACAGTCTCTTTGACTAAAAAGCTGGGTGTAAAAGTATACACGTGTAACCTAAACAGCCAGGAGGCAGAAGCAAAAGGATCCCAAGTTTGAGGCCAGCCTTGGATGCATAATGAAACCCTGTCAACAAATAAATAAAGAGCTCATCTATAATTAGAATTATATGAGATGCATGCAGCAAAAATTCAGAGCAAGGGGAGAGCTTTCAATAGTGGCAAGATATTGAGATGATGACTCGTGTAATATAAGCTAAATAAGAAGGGAAGGGCAGCGCTAGGGCTGTGGCTTGATGGTAGTTACTTAGCACTCTTAAGGCCCTGGGTTCCATCCCCAGAACCACACACCAAAAATGAATGGAATAGAAGAAATCTAACAAGAGAAAATCAAAAGTCAGTATACTGGGGTCCTTGATTATGCTGTTTTAAAAATAAGGTCTTAGGAAACAGTTCAGTAAATAAACAAGAAACACAATTTTTAAAGTGCAATGTTTGCATTATTAATTTGGGGAACTGAAAAGTCATGGTAGTTGAAGTGACACCGAGAGCAAGTTTATTGGAATGAGGTACCAGATAGCAGAGATGCTAGATGAGGCTATGTAACTGTGAAAAATCATACTTGATAATAATTAGCAACCATAAGAAGAGGGAGAAAGGTGTATTCATCACTCAAAGTCCAAACGGAGGAAGGATTTATTTGGGCTCACAGTCAGAAGGTACAGTCCATCAAGCCAGCGATGGCATGACAGCAGGCACATGGTGCTGCTTGCTCACATCACAATGGACCAGGATACCAGGAAAGGACAGAAAGTGGAATGGGCTATCAAATATTAAGACCCCACCCCACAGTGCCCTCCTTCCTCCACAGTCTCCCCCCAAACAGTATCAACAGCTGACAATCAAATGTCAAATACGTGAGCCCAAGGGGGTCATTTCCCATGAAAACCATGATACATGGAGAAGAGAAGAAAAGGTGGACAGAGGAGAAGCAGAATCTGTTGTAGTTAAGAACTGACTCAACTTCCATGGACAGAAAGCCCAAAATAAGCATGGTTTAAACAACACATATTATTTCCTCTTGTGTAAATGTCAAGCTTGTGGTGTTTCTGTCCTCTGATATACAGGGATCCAGGCTACTTCAAACATAATACTCTGTCGTTCCTATGGTATTTACCTTCTCCTTGTTGTCCAAAGTAGTGGTCTGGTGTGCCATTCATCACATCTGCATTATACACAATAGGGCATAGGGAGTTTCAGAGAGGAGGCAAGGTACATGGACAGCTTTCTTAAGGAAGTTGCTGAGAAGCTGCCCCATATCACTAAGCTTACATCCCATTGACCTGAACTTTCCATACCACTGGTTTATACCTTGCAACCACTTCCAGCAAAGAAATAAAGTCTTTTTTATTTTCTAAGTAATGTGCACTCAGGTAAAACATCCAGGTACAGGACAAGGGGGAACCATCCAGCTTTTCCACAGCCCTGGAAATAAGTATGGGGAGGTTTTGGGGGTGAAAGTTTATTGAGCAAAGAGAATTATTCCTAACACAAAGTGATGTGCAAAACAAACTTGAATTTCTTCTTTCGGTGTTACCTCATTTCCTTAGAAAATAAAAGGGAATAAGTTGTTAGTATTCCTTAATATAACTCAGATATCAGAATTCAGGAATTTAATGAGTCCTTTGAAGTTACCAAGAGGTGCCTGAACTTTCTTTAAAAAATAGTAAGAGGGCCGGGCGGTGGTGGCGCACGCCTTTAATCCCAGCACTCGGGAGGCAGAGCCAGGCGGATCTCTGTGAGTTCGAGGCCAGCCTGGGCTACCAAGTGAGTTCCAGGAAAGGCGCAAAGCTACACAGAGAAACCCTGTCTCGAAAAACCAAAAAAAAAAAAAAAAAAAAAAAAATAGTAAGAGCTTACTCTGGAAAGCAAAAAAAAAACATGTTCCCGGTGTATCTACATCTGAATCCCTGGACTCTATGAATAATACTACGTATAACAAAAAGGAAATGGGTCTCTCTCTCTCTCTCTCTCTCTCTCTCTCTCTCTCTCTCTCTCTCTCTCTCTCTCTCTCACACACACACACACACACACACACACACACACACACACACACACACACATATATATATATGAGAGAGACAGAGAGAGAGAGAGAGAGGAGTGCTTGAAATGGAAAGTGTTTTGTTTGCTTCTCCCCTGGGTTCCCAGGGATGGCCAAATACATGACTGTCCTGGTTTGTTCTCTGTTGCTGTGATAAACACTGTGATTAAAAGCAACTTAGGAGAGGAAAGGGTTTCTTTACACTTAGAGGTTATAGTCCACCATCAATGGAAAACCAAGGCAAAAAGCTCAAGACAGGAGCTTAAAGCAGAAACCAGGAAAAGAATGCTGCTTATTAGCTTGCTCCCACTGGCTTGCTCATACTTTCTTTTACAGCCCAGGTCTGCCTCCAGGGATGTACCACTCACAGTGTGCTGAGCCCTCCTACATCAATCATTAATTAAGACAATTTCCCCACCAACATATCCACAGGCCAATCTGATGGAGGTAATTCCTCAATTGGGTTTCCTTCTTTCCAGGTGTGTGAAGTGGACAACCAATCATTACAATAGCAATGACACATGTCATCACATGTATGAAATGGGCAACAGTTTATTATTAGTGACATTCATAGCCGGGGGAGGGAGAATACATCACATAACACAAAGAGCCACACAGGGTTATGCTTGGAAATAGTAAGCCAGAAGAGACCATGGGAGGCAGTCTCTGTAGCAGCAGGAGGGTAGTGTGTTAGTTGTTTTTTGCCACCTTGACACAAATCTAGATATATCTTGGATAAGAGACTCTTAATTGAGAAAATGCCTCCATCAGATTGGCCTATAGGCAAGTCTGTAGGGTATTGCCCTGATTAAGGATTGGTGTGGGAGGGCCCAGCTTACTGTGGGAACTGTCATCCCTGGACAGGTGGACCTGGATGGTATAAGAAAGCAGGCTGAGCAAGCCATGAGGAGCAAACCAGTAAGCATGGCTTCTTGTTCAGCTCCTTCCTCCAGGTTCCTGCCCTGACTTCCCTAAGCAGTGGAGTTTGACCTGAGAGTTGTACGCTGAAATAAATCCTTTCCTCCCCAAATTGTTTGTGGTCATGGTGTTTAATCACAGCAATAGAAACCATAAGATAAGCAAGATAGCTCTTAGGTTCTCGTGGAAAGATGTGATTGCCTTGCTTGAATAATTTCACAGGCTGAGGACCAGGTGGAGTATAACTGGTCTAGCTGATAGGGAGATTAGCTGAGTATGGAATGTTTCCTGCTGAACTGGACACATGCCAAGCAAGAGCAAAGGAAATCACAGATAGGACTCTGAATCCTTTGTGACTCAGAACTGTCAAAGCAGCATAGGAAGTTCTAGGCCACATACTAGAGATCATCCTGGATTTGTGCAAATCCTAAATACAATCTGCGTATCCTTATAAGACAAACCAAAAGGAAATTAGGGACACATAGAGACGAAAAGCCAAAATGACCACAGAGGCATAGATTGGTGATATAATGACAACCCATAGGATTCTGGCAGCCACCATAAGCTGGAAGAAGCAATAAATAGATTCTCCCCTGGAGTTCCCAGAGGGAGTAAAGCCCTGCCAACACTTTGATTTCAGCCCACTGAAACTGATTTTGGATTTCTGGCCTCTAGAAGTAAGTATAAAAGAATACATTTCTGTTATTTTGAGCCACCAAACTTGTGGCAATTTATTACAGAAGCCACAGGGAAACCAATATAGCTACCAACCACACAGTGTTTATTTCATGCCAATTACAATGCTCATTTGCATACATTATTTCATTTACTGCTCGCAACAGCCCAAAGAGGTAAACTTTATTAGTTTCATTTTACAGATAAAGAAGCTGAGGTTCAGAAATGATAAATAACTTTCCAATACCACACACACCAACTAGGTGGGGGATCACCCCAAATCCACACGGCCCTAGAGCGCATCCTCTTACCCAAGGGTATAACTGAAGAACATACAGTTTGTGGACCTTGGACAAAGCTCCTTGGAAGAAAGTAAAATAGGAAAAAGAAGACTGGGAGGTAAAGGTGAAAGCCAGGCACAGAAAATACCAAGGACTGGACAAGAAATGCCAAGATGCAAGGACTAACAAAGCAATGGTTCACTCACTCATTCAACCATTCTCCATATATGTATTGGTACACTATGAACTTGTTTGGCACTGGGCTAGATGGTGTGGGCACAGGGAGGAGTAATGTCTGAACTTCATTTTTTGGAGCCTCTCCTCTGTGCTCTAGAAGGAACCAGTCATAGATAGCTTTCTCAGGTAATGTTGACCAAGTCTATTGTCCTATCTTCCTTCCCACTGAAGGCTTTACTGAATTTTATTCAGTCCAAACCTCAGCCTTCTAAGTAGCTTCCAAATCATCCAAGATTTTCAGCCGGGGGCTGGGGACAGAGTCAAGGGCAGAGCTGTCTAAAGCACTGATCATGCCACACATCTACATGTGGATGACTTTAGCCCTCCCGTCCACCTGCTGCTTGAACAGGCCTATATAGTAGGGCTCTTCTAACTTTGGAAAGGGGGTTTTAGATGTTTACCTGACCTAAAAAATGCCCTAAAAGCCCAAACATAAGAACCATTTAAAGGCAATTGCTGTTCTCTGCCACAACTATGATTTATGAACACTTATACTTCACCTCCTTGCCGCCTTAATCTACACATTCATTTGTTTCTGATGATGAAACCAATCACATTGGAATAGATGAATACAGCCATGGGTATGCATGAGCTTGGTCTGTTTCCCAGTATGCAGACCATCTTATGATAAAGCTTTCATGAATACATTGCATTGCAAAAGCAGGAACTGCATACAAATTGACCTTTTATCATCTTAAAGGATCTTCCCTGAGGACTTCTGAGCATAAATGCAATGGAAGAAGTTGCCAAGGAAAAAATACAGGTCGATGTGACAAAGCCAAAATCAAAAGCAGGCCCGTTTAAAAGGAAAATGCCAATATCACTGGTGGGGAAGTCAGTGGGTACAACTTTCGTGGAAGACAAAATGGTGTATGTATTAAAAGCCTTTCAACCATGCTTACCCCCAAAATCCCACTGCTAGGAATTTATCCAAAGGAAACAAACCTGTAAGGACACAACACGCACTCTGAGGACATTTATCTCAGCTTTGGATTGTAATAGTGGAAGGCTGGAAGCAACCGAAATGTCTTATAATAGAGTGCTGATGCAGTGATAGGTTGGAATTCAGGGGAAACATTTAAAAAGATGTTTTTGAAAGAATGCTAATATTAAAAAAATATTCTCCGGACAAAGCAGATAAAGTGCGATACAGAGCTGCATGTTTGAATAAGTGTACCAATTGATCAAAAATATTTATGGAGAATCTGCTGTGTTTGGCATCATGATAGAGGCTGTAAGTAAAGCCCAACAGGCATGGTTCTTGTCCTTATGGAGGAAAAAAGACTGGAAAGAAATAGACCAAAATCCTCATCACTCAAGCTACCTGTGTTTGGATGGGACTGGGTGTAATATGAGTCAGGGTTTTTTGTTGTTGTTGTTGTTACCTCTGTATATTTCAAATAATTAAATAATGTTTTCATAATGAGGAAAAATTGTATTTCAAACAAAAATTTAATCAGGCCTGGTGAGGCATGCTTGTAAACTCAGCACTTCAGACACAGAAGCAGAGGAGCAAGAGTTTAAAGCCAGCCTGGGCTGCACAGCGAAGCCCTGTTTCAGAATCTAAAATTTGCTTTCTGCTTCTTATTTTGTTGTTTCAAATTGAGGCCAGCTATCATACCCTTATTACATCTAATACACAGAAACATCTTACACTTAATGGACTCTCGATGATTTGGCCCACTTCCATGGCTGCCCATCCCATCAATGCTCTCAACAATCCTGCAGAATTCAATAGGACAGGGATAAGTGTACTCATATGAATAGAGACTGGGGCAAAGAAGATGATTGTGCTGGAAAATACAGTGGAAATGGACTCATAGCCCGAAAGTCAAGTTTGGCACCCCAATTAGCTCTATATGTATTACTGGAACGGTATTGAGAAGGAAAGGGGCCTCCCAAGGTTTATTACAGATACAAGTCTCTTTCTGGGTGATCTCTGCCACTACTTAGCTCTATTCAAGTTCTCTTTGATCTTCAAATGACCAAATAAGAGGAAAGAGAGCAATTATTTTTGCCTCTAGCCTCTCAAAAATCTAGAGTCGTGGACTTGTTTATGGAAGAAAAGGGACCTTAAAAATCATGCTAACTTCATGTACAGATTGAGATTTCTCCTGATCTCTCTGTCTTTGTCTCTCTCCCTTTCTCTTGCTCCTCCCCCATCCCCACCCCCACCTCCACCTCCACCCAAGCCAGGTATAGGTTCCTCTGCTTTTTGTCCCTTGTATCTCTTTGGCGAAGATGGTTAGATAGCTTTATTGATTGAATAAGCAAATTAGACCTAATCTCTCCTGGCCTGTAATACACTCGTGCCTGGTACTAAACACCATCTTAATTCTGAAGACACAAAACTCACTGGACATGGTGGTAACGCCTATAGTTATAGGAGGAAGGTGGGATTGGAAGACCACTTGAATCCAGGAGTTTGAGATGAGTATAGATACACGCCCCCAAGTAAAATGACACTAATCTCCAAGTAATTGTGTGGTTTCAGGCAGTACACTAAGCTATTTAGAGAGGTCTCATTGGGCAAGATTATGATTTGTCTTATCTACTAAAGGTTTTATGAATCCTAGGAAGCTACCTGCTTCTAATGCATTTGTAATCAGTCCAATCCCCGAGTAGCTGGCTCTCCTGGAGGGGAAGACAGAGAATGTAAGTGGCTGATCTCTCAGACCTCTGTCAAGGAAGACAAGAGCATCACCAAATGCCCTGCTCACAGCTACACGGGAGGAAGTGAGAGATCTCCTGATGAACACGATGACAGTGAGCTAGTGAGAAGATTCCCAGCTCCCTGAAAGGAAACAAATCTGACTTATGTCTGCTTCACTTCTGGTCTGATCTCCAATCTCTCTAGCTTCCTTGGGTCATTGGCAACTCTGAACCCTTTGTAAGCATCATTGTTGCCTGGATTCTGGCCTCTGCTTGATCCTGCAGTAGCAGCAACAGCTGAGGGAGGTGATGACCGTCATCCATCCTTCAGCACAGCTGGCTCCCCAGTTAGCTGCAAGGGAAACTGAGATTCCTGTTGCTGTGGTTTTGCTTAAGTGCCTCCATTCAACGCTTGTCCCCTGGGGCAGCAGCTGCTCCTAACCGCCATTTTCACAGCTTCTTATCATTTCAGCAGCCAAAAGAATTGGAACTTGATATAAGCTTGGCTTGATACATTAGCTACAGTGGTCACCTGCATGGCATGCTTTTCAGGGACATCACAAAAAGATTTTCCTCCACCCCTAGCTGGGAAGCTATTGACAATTGATGGCTACTGGTGGAGGGAGAATTTGTTTTCTTCAGGCATGTAGGTACTAGGAGGTTGATCACATTCTGGTGGGTTAGTGGGTAGCCCTACATATCCATGAATGAGTATATGGGAAGCACAAGTTGGACTCACTGGGCTATAAAAAGAGAAAAGGGGACATAAAGTGGGAGGGTTTGGAGGATGGTTGGTAGATCTTCAAGAAGTTACAGGGAAGTGGGGGGGATATGATTGAAATACATTGCATGAGGATATGAAATTCTCAGCGAATTAATTAACATATTGTATTATAAAAATCAAAGGTAAGATTGTGCCCAAAACTATTTTTCAATCGTGTGTTGCAGAAATAACAATAATAACTAAATTTATAAATAAATCAAGTATTGTTTGGCATTGGGCCAGATGATTAATACACAGGTATCATTTAATCCTCAAAAAAAACCCCTGTGACAGGCACTATGATGATCCTACTGTACATGTTCCAATTAAAGATGGTAGACTGACACAAACATTTAAGTCCTGTCCCTCCAGAGACCTAATTAAAACAATTGCACACTTAGAAACCCACCACAACAAAGGGCAAAGGAAAGGGGACATCAGAGCCTGAGAATTTTAAAGACAGTTCTAAAGTCAGAAAGTGTGCAGAGCATTTTGCTAACTGACAAAGCAGAGGACAGGAACAGACCTACGTCAACTCTATATGGAAGGGCTACAGCTACAAGGGGCAGCTCTGAGCCAATGAGATGTCTCGGTGGATAAAGGCTCTTGCCGCCAAAGTGGACAACTTCAGTTTGATTCCCAAAGCCCATGTACTAGAAGAGAGAACACTGACTCCTGAAATTTGTCTTCTGTCATCTACAAGGGTGCTGTGGCATGCACTTCCTCCCCACATATACACACTCATTCTGAAATACATACATACATACATACATACATACATACATACATACAGGGGGCAGCATGTCTACCCTTCAAACCTTAACCAGACGGTACATACAGAAGATACAGGAGAGAAGTGGACTGACAACAGGATTAGCTCTAAGGTCTGTATAAAGGAGAGGCAGCCCTTTAGCCCTACATGCAGATGAGATGGAAGCCAAATATTTGTCCGTTTGAGACCAAAGGATTTCTGCATTACAGAAACTGAACCGAGTATTTAGAAAGAATTAAAGCAGCTGGCTGAATGCTAATGCCTCAGGCTTTTGGCAGTTTAGTAATTGGACCCCACCTCTAAAAGATTAATAAACAAAATTACACCCAAGTCTCAGTCCGTTCCCAACAGCTTTATTTAAAAAGATGGACAAGAAACAAAAAAACCATCAAGCACAAGGAAAGGTTGGAACATAAGAGAAATCACAAAATAAACGGGGCATAGTAGATTTAGTCAAGAAAGCTACAACTAGCTTTAAAAATAATTCCAAAGAGCATCCACAGGGACATTTGAAAATATATTACATCTCTAAAACAAGAATAGAATTCTATAAAAAATAAGAAGGAAGTATACAATCAGGCCTTTTGCAAGAGTTTGCAATGTAAGCCGCCTTATAGTTCTTAGATCTTTGAGCTACATGAAAATATTTCTTACTCAAAGTATGAGTTGTCTTTTTTTTAAAATGATAAGCTTGTAGAAATGAAAACTATAGTTGACAAAATAGAAAAAAAAATCAAAGGTGTATTGCTTTCTATTTCTGCCTAACAAATGACCACAAAAGACAAATAGGTTTAGTACAATTCACTGTCACACAGTGTCTACAGGTCAGGAGTCTGAGTAAAGCGTATCAGCGTTCCCTACTCCAAGTCTCATGAGGCTGAAAATCATGATGCTCCCAAGATGTATTTTCACCTGCACTTTGGGGGTCTTTTTGAAACTCATTCATACTGTTAGCAGAATTTAATTCCTTACATTTGTGACAGTAAGACCCTTAGCAATTATTAGTTGTACCTTAGTGACTGGGCTCAATGTTAGAGCCTAAGGTATCCATCTAATGTGTATGAGGTCTTGCACTGGAGCTCATCCCCAAGAGGAAACAAAGAAGGTATCTCTCTCTCTCTCTCTCTCTCTCTCTCTCTCCAGAGGCAATTCTCAGCATGGCTCTAGTCTACCTTCTTGACACATGGACTTCCTTTAAAGAGCTTCCCCTGACTAAGGCAGGCCCAGACTAACATCTCTTCTGTTTGACTTAAACTTACTTAGGACCTAACTAACCTGCTAATATCTGAAAAATCCTGTCACCTCAGCCATATAACCTAATAAGGAATGAGCATCCCATCATAATCACACTTAAGAAAAAAGGCTTTGTACATGTCCAAGTTTGATATAAAAGTTTTTCCTTCAGCTTATAGTTTATTTTGTTATATTTGGTTGTTATCTGTTCTTTTCTAATGAGAGACAGAAAGGGAGTGGGTCTGGAGGGGAGGGGAGGGGGAACTGGAAGGAGTAGGAGGGAAGGGAAACTGTAATCAGTATGTATTGTACGAGAAAAGAAAGAAAAAGAAAACTACAAACACACACACAGAAGAAAGAAAGAGGAAGGAAGAAAGAAAGAAAGAGAGAAAGAAAGAGAGAGAGAGAAGGGAGGGAGGGAGGGAGAAAGAGAGAGGGAGGGAGAGAGAGAGAGAGAGAGAGAGAGAGAGAGAGAGAGAGAGAGAGAAGAAAGAAAGAAAGAAAGAAAGAAAGAAAGAAAGAAAGAAAGAAAGAAAGAAAGAAAGAAAGAAAGAAAGAAAGAAAGAAAGAAAGAGAGGGGAGGGAGGGAGAAAGAGAGAGGGAGGGAGGGAGAGAGAGAGAGAGAGAGAAAGAAAGAAAGAAAGAAAGAAAGAAAGAAAGAAAGAAAGAAAGAAAGAAAGAAAGGAAGGAAGGAAGAAAGAAAGGAAGAAAGAAAGAAAGTTTCTAAAGGGCAGGCACTCCACACTCCATGGAGCAGGAATCCTGGGAGCCTTCATAGGATTCGGCTCAATACAGAGGATTGGAATAAGAAAGGTGGGGGAAGCAAGAAGAGTCTTTAGATAGTGCCAAAGCTTGATTCATTAAGAAAAAAAAGACATAGCGGACTTCATAAAATATAAAACTTTTGCTCTGTGAGATACACCATTAAGAGAATGAAAAGAAAATCAAGCAATTGGGGAAAATATTTGCAAATCACATGTTGGATTTATATCCAAAATATATAAAGAGCTTCAATGATAAGACACATTGAAACAAACCAATTACTTAAAAGCTAAAATATTTTGAAGAGCCACTTTACCAAGAAACATTTTAAAAGATGTGAAATGGTCCATAATCACATGAAATTCATCCTTCATGACATGAAAATTAACACTGCAACAATGTACCTCTATACAGCCATTAGTAATTGAAGCAAATAAGAACTCCAACTTTTGGCAAGAATATGGAAGCAATTGGAAGTCTGATTCATTGCTGTACGGTTTTAAAAGGATACATCCACTTGGGAAAGCACTTTGGCAGTGTCATAAAAGTAAACATTGGGACTGGAGAGATGGCTCAGTGGTTAAGACCAGAGTTCCCTTCCTAGCATCCATGTCCATTGCCTAGGTCCACGGAATCTGATGCCCTCTTCTGGCCCATGAGGCATATACACACACATACATGTAAATAAAAATGAAATAAATTTTTAGAAAAGTAAACTTATACCTAACACATGACCAAACCTGTCAATTCTTATAGAGCAAGGAGCCCACCCAAAAATTTGCACATGAAAGTTCTAAGCAGCCTTTTAATTTCTCAACAAGTATAAAATAATAGGTTATTTGGTGACATTTTCATGCATGTATAAAAGCATACTTTCCTCATTTTTGCCCCTTCACATCATCTTAATTTGGCCTTCACCTCTGGTCCCCTTCCTCCCAAATAGTCACCCTGCTTGATTCATGTCATATATGTATGTATACATGCTTCACATACAAGACAGGACATAGAATACTAATGTGCTGTTTTTCACTCTCATTTTCATTCCCTCCACTTGAGACCCTTGCCCTAGTGCACAAATAACCCCCATCTACGTTCATACTTTATAATCAGCATATTTATTTAAAGTAACCAGAAATTGGAAATAACCCAAACACAGTGAAATGGAATGGATAAACAAGTGTTGGTATATCCATATTGTGGAATATTACTTACCAGACAGAGAGAGGGAAAACTGAGTACTGATAGATGCAACAACATGGATGAATCTAATAAATATTATAATTGTAAAAGAAGCCAGATACAAAAGTACACATCCTGCATGATTCCAGTCATAGAGAACTCTAATCTATGGTGACAGAAATCAGATGAGTGATTAACTAGGATGTGAGGGAATGGTTTACAAAGGGATGTAAGGAAAGGTTTTGAAGGCATAGGATGGATTCAATATATTGATTGTCATGATGCTTTCATGCATATGAATATATGTCAAAACCTATCAACTTGTTCACTTTAAATATGTGCAACCTATTGTGGGTCATTTGCATCTTAATAAAACTACTTTACGCCAATGTAATTTAAAATTACACATGAAAGGACACATATGATTCCATTATATAACATTTGTGAACATGAAAATGTTTTATTTTAAAAATAAGTGGGAAGTGAACTTTTAGGTGTCCAAAGTCTTTTGTATATAATATCAACATATTTATCTTTATACAAATGCAATCATAAAATACAGTTTGGGATCTTTTTAATGTAGGAAAGGTGCAGGAAGGGCAAAATGCCTAGGATTCATGCAAATCTTAATATATCTCTGTCTGCAGTGAATTACATTTGCAAAGTCACAATAATATAAACATTATTTAGCGTTTGTCAGCTTTTAGAATCAACCTATAAATAAACTGTAGAATTTGTAATCATAGTTATAGAACAGAATGTAAATGTTATGAACATTAACAATGGAAAAGTAAGTATAGTAGTTTCCCTCTATTCCCATGCATATGATAAAGTTCAATTTGTAAATCAGTTACAGCAGAAGATTAACAACAATAAAGCTAAGGGTGTGGCTCAGTGATAAAGCACTGGCTTAGTTAGCATACTCAAGGTCCTGAGTTTGACCACCAGCACTGCAAACAAAAGCTTAACTAATAATAAACAAGAATAAATTAAAATGAAATCACACCTTTTGTGATAACATATAAAGAAGTGGAGATCATTGTGTTAAGTGAAGTTACTAACTGCAAGAAGACAAATACCACATGACCACACACATGTTAAATGTAAAAACATTGATCTGATTGAAACAGAGAAGAATGGCAATTACCAGAGGTTGGGGAGAGTGAAGTAAGGGAGGGATGGGAACAGGTTGATCAGTGTAGACTGTGGTGGTTAATACTGATAATTAATTTGATATGATCTAGAAACATCTAGGAGACAAACTTCTAGGCATACCTCAGAGGCAATTTCTAGATGAGGTTAACTGAGGTGGGAAAACCCACCCTGAACGTGGATGTGACACCATTCCATGGGTTGGGGTCCTGGGCTGAATAAAGAGGAGAAAGTTAATGGAGCACCAGCCTTCATGTCTCCCTGCTTCCTGACTGTGGATCCAGTATGACCAGCTGCCTCAAGCTCCTGCTACTATGCATTCTCTACCAGGCCTTCCCTTCTTTGGTTGACTTTCTCTGAAATTCTAAGCCAAAAAGAATTCCTTTGTTCCTTAACTGGGTTTCCTTGGGGTATTTTGTGACAACAATGTGTAAAATAACTAATAGTGATGCTAAATTACAGTTAGATAAGACCAAGAAGTTTCTGTTATAAAGAAGGGTGACTACAAATTAATTTTATACTGCACATATCAAAAAGAAGAAAAGATTTTCAGTGTTTTTACCATAAAGAAATGATAGGGTATAGTATTGTAAAATGAGTCTTCCTCTGTCCCTCCAGCCAGCTCTCAAATAATGACATGGAGACTTATTAATTATGAAAGTTCGGCCTTAGCTTAGACTTGTTCCTAACTAGTTCTTATAACTTAAATTAACCCATTCATATTAATCTACGTTTTTTTTTTCATGTGACTTGTTACCTCATCTCTCTGTACTGCCCATCCTGCTTTCTTCATGTCTGGCTGGTGACTCCTTATGTTTAGATTTCTCCTCCTCTTCCTTTCATTTCTTGGATATCCTGCCTGGCTGGCAACCTGCCTTCATCTTCCCAATGCTCTCTCTCTGCCCAGAAGTTCCACCTATCTCTCCTGCCTAGCTATTTGACATTCACCAATCACAGCAATACATCTTCATCCAATGTACAAATATCCTACAACATTTCCCACCTTTTTTCTAAATAAAAAGCAAAGGTTTTAACTCTAACATAGTAAAACTATATACAATAAGAACAATTATCAGCCTGGCAGTGGTGGTGCACGCCTTTAATCCCAGCACTCAGGAGGCAGAGCCAGGCGGATCTCTGTGAGTTCAAGGCCAGCCTGGTCTACAGAGTGAGATCCAGGACAGGCGCCAAAACTACACAGAGAAACCCTGTCTTGAAAAATCGAAAAGTAAGAACAATTATCAGGTAAGAATTATATTTACAATATCCAGTCTATTTGTATTTGACAAATTTAGAGAAATTATTCCATTATCTATCCTGTCTTGGTGAGTCCAAACTTTTATACCTAAACCACTTTTTTAGGTTTGTATTACCAACCTAAAACTATCTTTTTAGACCTAAAAACATTTTCTTAGATAAACAACTTAAGCTTTTATGTCTCTCAGCCACGTGCAGTTTACATCTCTTTTGTGAGCTTCTTTTCTGAAATTGATAAAAAGGAAAACTGTAACTATATTTAGTCTTCAACCCTATCAAAGACCCAAAGAGGATATAATATTATCTGAGTAAACAGGAAATGCAGAGCAAGCAACTTCCAAAACTATAGAAATGACAGAAACAGCTGGTTGCCTGGACAGTCACCCAAGATTCCTCTGCAACACTGGGATATCCATCTTTGGCCTAGAATAGCTGACAGACTTTTCTGTGAAGCAGGAATTTTTAAAGGACTATCCTACCTTGTTTTGACAAAGTTTGGCAGTCACCTTCTTTTGTGTTCTTCATGTCCAATTTGGACAACACACTGTCAGCAGTTGAGGCAAGGGCAGTTTCTTGCCCAGTGGCTAACTTTGCCACAATGAAAGCAAACTCCATATAAAGGTTCTTCAATGCCCATCATCCTTTTTTGAAATAAATTGTTGCTTCCAGGAACAGACATGGTCTCACTCTCATGAAAAGCCTTAGGTTATTAAAACATCTTAAATCCCATATTCTGTAGGTCTCTAACGTGTTTGAAGACCATCTGTCTATCTAAAATATAACTCTGTTTAACCTTGAACGCATATCTAACATGGCCACAAATTTGATTGTTATAGATGACTAACTACTAACCTACATTTCTTAATTATCTTAGACAGCTTGTAATAATAGCCTTTAAAGACTAGAACTTTACATTACATTTGAAAACAAGCTGCATATGTACCATACCTTAAATAAGAGTAGAAACATATATACAGTGTGTTAAAACAAAAATAACCTTAAATTTGTATCAACACATACAAATATCTTAAACAAGAGTAGAAACATATATATATAATATAACAAATAACCTTAAATTTATACCAATATACAAAAATCCATACCAATGTAAAATATTTGAGACTAGTAGATGTTTTTTTAGTTTGAAAGTAAATTCAATAATCTACCCTTTTATCCTATCATTTCTATATTCCCCCCTTTTCTTTTCAGAAAGAGATCCTTGAATCCAACCTCCTTTGTTTAGTTTTTTCTGACCATGACCAATAACAACAACTTGCAACTACCTCCTCCAAACAATAACAAACATCCACCGAATGACCAAAAACCACCCATCCCAACTCCTGAGAATGTGGGTGTGTTGTTCTCTAGACTGCTTCCTGTTGTCTGGGGGAAACAGCATCTTTAGGGGACCCTGAGAAAATTGGAATAATGATCAAGTCCTGGGAGAGCTAGCTGTATTGTTTTGTTTTGTCTCTGTGTGACGTGAAATTGTAGAACTTATCTGAAGTCTTGGCTGGAGTAGTAGCTTTGAAAAAACTGCAACAGAGGCATTATGAAAGGCTGAATCACCTGGGCTACTTGTCTTCATTGATGTCTGGTTGTTTTGTTCTGAAAATACATAAAATTTTAAAGGTAGCATACACATCTGTATTAACACAAGTATGGAATATGCAGCATGCACAAGGCAGTTAAAGATGATTTTTTTATTTTATGTTATGAGCAGGTAAAAGGCATCTGTCAACTTTATAAGTCCATTTGGATTGTATAACCAAATCTGTATCCATGCCACATGAAAGGATGTCATGTAATAATAAGTCATGAGGATTCTGTAGCCAACAAGATTTATCATGTCTTATCCAGTCTCAGAGCTGTACCCATGCACAGGGATCAGCACACAAGTCACCTGTCCTGTAGTCTTTCCTGGCTTCCTCCCTCATGTCTGTAGCCAGAATCCTCAGGAGGTCTCCCCAAGTCAAATATGATCTTTATTTATTTTGAAGGAATCCATAGCTTTTTGTTTCTTGTGGAAATGAAAGCACAACCTCTCCCCCAATACAACACATTTTCTGACTTCCACTCTGAAGTTAAGACAGCCTTAAAATATATAGGTTGGTTTAATTCAGCAGTCCCCTTCCATAATCCAATGTGTCTAAGCAGCTGCATTCACTCATCAGCATTCAAAAAATTCTAAGTCAACAAAACGCCATACAGGATCCAGATGCCCTGTGTATTTCCTATCTTTATGTGTTTTTTTTTCTTTTATATTACTTTACTCTCTCTTTAAAGACTTTATTATTTGTAAACTATTTATTCTTTTCTATCACTGTCTATATCCATTTTTTTACTGTATCTGTTTAAAGGTTTTCTCAGTCTGGACTGCTTTACTGTGCACCTGCAGCCTTCTCTGACCACATGACCAAGCCTTAAACCTGCCGAGCAGCTCTGCACATGGTGCTGGGTGGCTCAAGCCCACAGGCAGCAGCCAGGAGCTGTGTCTCTGTATGCTGTGGCCCACCTGAGAGACTGTGGGACTAGGAAGCTGTGTCTGGCTCCATGTTTGCGTGTTTGGGACCTTTTTTAAAGTTTTTCTCAGGTCCTATGTGGAAATACGTGCACCATCTTGGGTGCCATATGTAGCAATAATTTCTCATGACTGCCAGCCTACAGATAATGACACAGAGACTTATTATTAATTATGAAAGCTCGGCCTTAGCTTAGGTTTGTCCCACCAGCTCTTATAACTTAAATTAACCCATTTATATTAATCTGCATTCTTTCATGTGGTTCATTACCTCATCTCTCAGTATTGCCCATCTTGCTTTTTCCACATCTGGCTGACAACCCACTTTCTTCTTCCCAGCATTCTCTCTCCATCCAGAAGTCCCACTTATCTCTCCTGCCTAGCTATTGGCCATTCAGCTTTTTATTACACCAATCACGCAATATATATTCACACAGTATACAAATAACCCACAACATAATTCCTTTGTTCCTTAACTTGCTTTTCTTGGGGTATTTTGTGGCAGCAATGTGTAAATTAGCTAATAGAGGTACTAAATTATAGTTAAATAGGACCAAGAAGTTCCTGTTACAAAGAAGGGTGACTATAGATTAATTATGTACTGCCCATATCAAAAAGAAGAAAAGACTTTCAATGTTTTCACCATAAAGAAATGATAGGGTATAGTATGTTCTTAGAATACGTACTGTTACAAAGGTGATGTGTAGTAGAACAACAATATTATATGATTAGATTGGAGACGCAGAGGAGGTGGATGAGAAGGTGACTGGCTCACAGGGAGGAAAATCCTTGCTTTGAAGGTCTACGACCCTATTACCTGCAATTGTGCCTCATCTCTTTCTAAGGAGGCAAGAGATTCGGGGTTTTAGACTGCCTCCTGAGTGCAGGAACCTCCCCTGGCCAGATTCCAGGGGTGAGTAATCAATAGGCAACTGCAGTCTCTCTGAAATCTTTCTGGAATGAATAGTAAAACACCAAGGTTTGTGTGTTCCGTTTTGAAATGCACTATGTGCAGCTGAAGTTCTGGCTCTTCCCCCAGAAGACTTCCAAGTAAGCTAGAGAAAAAATGTGCAGTGCACTCTTGGGTCAGCTGGCAGGTCCATTCAGATAGGAAAAGATTGGGGGTATAGGAAAGGAAAGAAACAAAGCTGTAGTTTTTGTAAGTGAGGAGGTCTTGGAGTGGAAAGCATGAACAATGCTCCTTGTGCACTGGACACATTTTCCAAAGCCTGAGGCAAAGGCAAGACATGGTCTTCTGACTTTCATAGCTACTGAAAAAATGTGGTGGCACACAGCTAGCTGCCTGCTTGGTAGCTTGTGCTGTCTTTATGACCAGGGACATGGTTAGCCTCAGCCCTTAGAACAGATGTTCTTGGATTTCATGGCCTTCCTGAATCCCCAAACCATAATAACTGTTTCATTGTGAGCAGTAAGATGTCTTCATGTAGGACAACATCAACACTCATCTGAAATGTGTGGGGATGCAACTGTTTTAGATTTGGGCTTTCTGCAGATTTTGGAATGTTTCCTTAGTACATAATGAAAGATCTTGGGAATGGGACCCTAGTCTGAAAACAAAATTCATTCATATTTCACTTACACCTTACATAGCTGAAGGTAATTTTATAAAATACTTTTTAAGATTATGAATAAAACAAAATGTTGTGATGTGTAATTCTCTATTTGTCTAACTATTCAAATACTTTTGGAGTTTGGAGCAGTTCTGATTTCACTTGTTTTCAGGTGAGGGATACTTAGCCTGTGTATATAGTTGAATCAAAACTTAATTTTGGCATCTTAACTTCTAAGCAGTTTCTGCCCAGTTCCTACCCTTGCCCTGCTTTTCTTTCTTCTGAGCTGGTAACCAAGTGTTCAAATGGAATCTACATTCTATATAATTTTATTGTATTTTTCATAATAAGTTTTTATTTTTTCAAAAATTTATTCTTCTCTCACATATTACATCCAGACTGCAGTTTCTCCTTCCTCCTCTCCTCCCAGCACCTACACACACACACACACACACACACACACACACACACACACACACACACACACACATTCACTCTCCCCCAGATCCACTCTTCCTCCATTTCCCTTCAGAAAAGGGCAGGCCTCCCAGGGATACCAACCAAACACGGCATATCAAGTTATAATAAAACCAGGCAATCCCCTTATATTAAGGCTGGGTGAGGCAACCCACTAAAAGAAAAATGGTCCCAAAAGCAGACAAAAGAGTAAGAGACAGCCCCTGCTGTCATTGTTAGTAGTTCCACAGGAACACCAAGATACACAACCATAACATATATGCAGAGGATGTAGGTCAGACACATAAAAGCTCCCTGATTGTTGGTTCAGTCTTTGTGAGACCCTATGGGCCCTGATTAGTTGAAATTGAATAGATTTTGCAGGTGGACTGGAGGCAGATTAGATGGGAACAGGAAGAATTGGATGGGGGCGTGGAAGGAGAGAGTACTGGGAGAGATGACTGGAATTGGGAGCGTGTCAGGGGAGAGGTAGAAACCTAATGTAATGGAAACTTCCAGGAATCGACGAGGATGACCCTAGTGAAGACTCCTAGTAATGGGGGCTACAGAAGCTAAACCAGCCATCTTCTGTAACCAGGCAAGTCTTCCAGTGGAGGGATTGGGATAAAACCTTCAACCTACAATTGGTCTTGACTGAAAAATGTGTTGGGGTAAGGTGGCATAGAACTTGTGGGAGTGGCCAACCAAAGACTGGTCCAAATTGAGACCCATACAACAAGAGGGAGCCCCTGCCAGACACTGCCTGGAGGGCCAGGAACCAGAGACTGGATAGCCCAGAGACCAACAACAGAACCATACATGACCAGAAAAAAAGTCAATGAAATGATTCCTAATGATGCTGTGCTATCCTTGTAGACCCTAGCCTAGCATAATCATCATTAGAGAGGTTTCATCCAGTAACTGATGGGAACAGATGCAGAAACCCACAGCCAAACATTAGATAGAGCTTGGGGAATCATACAGAAGAGGGCGAAGAAGGATTGTAGGAGCCAGAGGGGTCAAGACAAGAAAATGGCCCATGAAATTCTTGTGTTTTAAAATTGTAATATAATTACGCATTGCCCTGTAACACGAATCTTAAAAGGTCTTATTAATAAAAGCAAACCTGGAGCCAGGTATTGGGGTGAATGCTGAAAGATAAGAGAACCAGAACAAGCCACAGCTAACCTCACCTCAACAACTCATTGGATCCTGTTTCCACAAATCTTCAGACTGAAAGTCTCTGAGTCCTCACTCAAATGGATCTCAGCTGAACTGCTGCTAAAAGCCTCAAAGCTAAAAAGCTTCTAGTTCCTGCTCCTCACACCTTATATACCTTTCTGCTTCCTGCCATCACTTCCTGGGATTAAAGGTGTGTTTCACCAAGGCTATTTCCAGTGTGGCCTTGAACTCACACAGATCTGGATGGATCTCTGCCTCCAGAATACTAGGATTAAAGGCATGTGCTACCACTGCCTAACCTCTATGTTTACTATAATGGCTGTTCTGTTCTCTGACCCCCAGATAAGTTTATTGGGGTGCACAATATATCAACTACATTTCTTCTTTATTTGTTTAAAATAAAAAATATAACTAATATAAGAAAAAGTTATATACAATAAATATATACAATATATACAGTCAAGAATTATATTAACAATGTCTAGTCCATTAACATATGACAGATTCAAACAAAAAAACTCCACATTGCCCCCCTTCTCTCTCCTCCCTCCAGTCCCTCTCAGGCACCCCCTTGCTCTCTCTCAAATTCATGGCCTCTTTTTCTTTCATTGTTGCTACATATATTCACACACACACACACATACACACTTCCTAAATTGTAAATACAACCTGCTCAGTCCACATAATGTTACCAGTATGTATATAATCTCATATAATCTTCCTTCCCTGTCTTTAGAAGCAGCAGAGTGGAGTTTAAGGGTAAATGCTCTGAACTTAGCCTGATCTTCCATTTGCCAGCTATGTAGACATTCATAGTTCACTTACCATGTGGTACTAGTTTTACATCTCTAAAACAAAAATAATACTAATACTTGACTCACAGGGTGATGGGTATTCAATTAGAAAAGCCTCTTTTAAGTCATTGGTTAAATTGATTCTTTTAATGGATCCTCAGAGGTTGTATCTAGAAAGGTCAAGTGACTTAATATAGATCCCAAACTAGCTTTACAGATATAGGCAATGTCAGACCTCCCCCCCCCCCCCCCCCGGGCCCACCACATGTAATTCCAATGAATTAAATATATATCCAGTAATGATCTACCATGAGTGTATGTCTTTATGTGTGTGTGTGATGTGTGTGGTGTGGTGGTGTGTGTGTGTGTGTGTGCGTGTGTGTGTGTGTGTGTGTGTGTGTGTGTGTGTGTGTGTGTGTGTGAGAGAGAGAGAGAGAGAGAGAGAGAGAGAGAGAGAGAGAGAGAGAGAGAGAGAGAGAAGAAGCCAAATGCTTGGATAGATAAAAAGATAATACCAATTCACTTGTCCTGTTGAAAAGTTGGTTCTCAGGAGGTGTAAGGAACTGAATGTCTTAGGAATGAGGAGGCTCCTGACTCTTTTGTTGGGTATATTGACATGGATCTATATCTATAAAATACATACATAAAATGTATGTCTGTACATGGAATATATACTTTACCTACATTATTATACAGCATATCTTTGTACATATATTGTATTTTGAAAATATACGTACACATGTGTATATAATTGAAATTAGTTTCACTTGCAAGTTTTAGTGAAATTTCTCCCTTCCCAAATACCATTCTACTTAATTGCTCTAGCTTACAGCACAGTGCTCACAACAATGCTAAATGATGTGGTTTGTACTTATAAGTAGAACAATACTGTGATTGGCTTTGGGGACAGGTCTCTCTGACTCTGAATATATTTATCAGATTCCCTACTCTAAGAACAGATAAAAGATGGGACCTGTAATTTTATTGGAGGAGAGGTAAGTAAAGGACAATTAAAGGAAGAGCAAAGCAAAGTAGTGTTGGGTCTCTGCAAGACCCAGAAAGCAAAGATCTGCAGGTTACTCAAGTATAAATGAACCACAAGCACCAGATGCTATTGGGAAAAGAACGTACTTAACCAGGCATGGAGGGATACATCTGTAATCACAGCCCTTAGGAAGTGAGGCAATAAGATCAAGAGTTCCAGCCTAGTTTGGGATACATAGTGAGTGGAGGCCTCCTGGACTACAAAGCAAAACTCAGTTTCAAAACAGCCAAGGAAGGAAGGAAGGGTGGGAGGGAGAAGGAGATGGGGAAAGAAAATGAATATATATACTTTCCTCTTTCCTGAGGACTTTAGGACCAGTAGGCCAGAGTGGAGTCATAGCTCAGAATCAGGACTGGACTCTGAGCTTCACTGTAAAAAGTGATCTAGTGTGTTTATTCCCAAAAAAAATCTTCATGCTTTTATCATGAAAAGCATGATAGGTAGTATGCATGTCTTGGAACTATGAAAAGACATCTCTCAGAGTAGATGATATCACGTTCCCAAGGCCATATTCACAAAAGGAAGCCCAAGTAGCTGAGTGGGAGAGCTGAGCATCAATTTCCCTGCCTTTGATCAGTTAGTAACACCCCAAGGCTATCTTGTCCCACTGAAAGCCTTCCTCAGGTCAAGCATGATCAAGTTCTCTTTTGCAGCAAGAGACTGACTCTGAAATCCCTTGAAAGCAAATACTAAAATGTAAATAATGAGATTTCCATAGTTTATGGTTCAGAAATGAACCTCAAGATACTTTAGTGAGGTGACTAGACAAAGGGAGGAAAGAAGAGAAGAGAAGGAACGGGGATGTAGGGAAGGGAAGAGCAATGCCTTATATGAGTTTGGGTACTGAAACATTAGGGAATTATCCTTTCTTCTATTCGGCATGATCATATCAATACAGTTACATTTCCATTGTCAACACATGAGCCCTCTCAGAAGTGCTGGAGATAGTTGACCTAAGACACTCCTTCCCCAGCTCTCCGAATATCAGCCTTTCCTCTCTTGTTTCCTACTTTGTGATGTCTCGGTCTGTGTTGCTGATTCCTTCTCCTCACTCAATTTCTGAACATTTGAGATGCTCTCAGTTCAACCCTAAACATCTTTTCACTCTTTCAAGACCGTTTCCCCTAGCCCCACAACTAAATAGCATTAACAAAATAAACATTTTGAAATGTCCGTTTCTAGCCCTTGCCTCTTCTTAGTGCTCCAAACTTAACAGCATACAAATACAGGATCAGGAGTGGGACTGCCTGAGTTTGAATCCTGCTTATCGCTTACTGTGTGACTTGAGTGAGGTGTTCAGCATTTTTGCTTCAATACCCTCTTCTGCAAGATAGGATGATAGTAATATTTGGCCTCACAGGTTGTAAGAGTTAAATGGCTTAATATATGTAAAGCATCTGGGATAATGTTTGGTACGCGTGATGGTGCTGATGATAACAATGATGATATCTGTTTAATTGGTATCTTCTCTTGGATATCTTGTAAGAATCTCAGACTTAACATGGCCAAAATAGAACTTAATTTCTACTCTTCCACTCACTGCTCCCAGACTTTTCCTCAACTCCACTAAGTTGCTCAGTAAAATCACAAATGTCAACTTTTGTGTTATCCTTACCACTTGATCCAGCCCATCAATAAGACCTGTTATCACTGGAAAGTATCCTTTCTATCTCCATTGCCATCATCTTAACCTTAAATAGAATCATCTCTTCCCTGGGCTCATTTCTACACAGGTCACAATGATCTATTTGGATCAGTTGTTCAAATTATATCCCTTCTCTGCTCAAAACTCTTTAATGATTTACTATGAATTTTGGCTAGAATCAAAATCTTCACCATAGCATGCCAGGGTTAGGCCTCTGCCTCTCTCTCCAAACTTATCACTGTATTCACAGTCCTTCTTTGGGTTCTAAATTTGCATTAATCTAAATCCAGCCTGTTTGGGTGGGAGCTCCATCTCAACCTCTGGCACCTGGCATCCCTATACCCAAAGAGTCTGGAATGTTTGGAAGGAGTCTGGTGGAAGATCCACCTCAGCTCCCTTCCCCATCTCTTTCCCTAAACCCGCCCTTTCAAAGCCCGCCAAATACAGCCCCTCCTCCAGAGAGGCTCAGGAAGACTCCCAAAGGGGATATATAAGCTACATCCCAGAAAACAGACTGGTAGTTCTTCGGGTCTCATCCCCTTCTCCTCTCTGTGGGGCTAGGAATCACCCAGGAGTGTTTTACCCATTAAACGTGGGCTTTTCCTGATTCAATCTGATTTGGTTTGTTGTGATGGTGGAGAGGCCTGCAGAAGGCCAAAAACTTATCACAGCCTCAGGGCCTTTACACTTGGTCCCTTGTACCAAGAATGACCTCTCCCAGAGCCTCATATAGCTAGCTCCTCTTTATTTCATTCAGTATTTAGGATATAGCCACAACATCACTTCCTCAGGGAAAAAAATCCCTTAGTTGTTTGATTTCCCCCATAATTGTTCATCTTAGTTTCATGTCTTGTTACTGTGATAAAATACTCTGACAGAAGCAACTTAGGGGAGAAAAGGGTTTTTTTAGCTCACAGTTCAACAAGCAGTCCATCATTGCAGGAAGCCAAGATGGCAGGAACTTGAAGCAGCAAGTCGCATCAAACCCACAACCAAAAGCAGAGAACAGTGACTTAATGTATGTGTGCTAATACTCAGCTTTCTCATTTTCATTCAGTCCAGGGCCAAGCTTGTGAAATGATGCTGCCCACATTCAGGGTGGGTCTTCCTATCTCAATTAACCCAATTAAGAAAATCCCTCATAAGCATAGGCATAGCCCAATCAAATGTAGACAATTCCTCATTGAGATTCCCTTCTCAGGTGATTCAACAGCATGCCAAGTCCACAATCAAAACTAATCATCACACTATTTTGTTCCATTCTTTATTCTTTGGTTTCTTGAGATAGTCTTATATAACATCGGTTGGCATCAAACTCCCCATGTAGGAGCTGGAGTGATGGTTAATGGGTTAAGATCACTGTGGCTACTCTTCGAGAGGACCCAGGTTCAACTCCCAACAATCACATGGCTGTGCACAACCAACTGTAACTCCAGTCCCCGAGGATCTAGCGACCTCTTTTGGTTTCTAAGGGCACCAGGAATGCAAATGATGCACAGACATACATGCAGTCAAAATATCCACATATACAATATAAACAAACAAATACATAAATGATCTTTTTAAAAACTTACTATGTAGGTGAAGATGGCCTTGAATTCCTGATCATCCTGCCTCTACTTCCCACATTCTGAGATTATAGGTGAGTACCACCATGCCCTGCTTGTTTTATCTTTTTTTTTTCAAAGCATTTATGGCTATGTCAAAATATCTTATTCATTTATTGGTCAATGGAAGCTCTGTGAGTTCAGGTGCCTCATCCATCCTGTTTATTATTATCTACAGGACCAAGAGGCTTTACAGTGTTAAGAAAATGTTTTTCTTTCTTTCTCCCCTCCTCCTCCTCTTCCTCCTCTTCCTCCTCTTCCTTCTCCTCCTCCTTTTCTTTTCTTCTTCTTCTTCTTCTTCTTCTTCTTCTTCTTCTTCTTCTTCTTCTTCTTCTTCTTCTTCTTCTTCTTGTTTTCTCCTTCTCATCCTCCTCCTTGGTTATTGTTGAGACAGGCTTTCACTATATAGCTGGGACTGGTGCTCACTTGGCTAGCCTGGAACTTACTATGTTGACCAGGCTGACCTCAAACTCCTAGACATCTCCCTGCCTTTGTCTCCCTGAGATTAAAGATGTGCACCATCGTGCCTGTTGGGTTGTGTTTATCTTAAAAATTGTGATAAAAATATGTATAGCATAAAAACTACCTTTTTAATCATTTTTAGATTGATAGCCAAGTACATTCACATGGCTCTGAGACTATTACCACCATCCACTTCCAAATCTGTTTTCATCTTGCAAAATTAAATCTCTGTACCCATTAAACACTAATTCCCTGTTGCTTCCTCCATCCAGCATCACAAACTGAGCAGCTTCTGGTTCTCAGCCACACTAGCATGCAGACAGCCATTGTTGGATTACGCAGTCCCTATCATGTAAGTCAACCTAACAGATCCACTTTTAATATATATCCATTCTATTGTCTTTGTTCCTCTAGAGAGCCCTAACACACACATAATAGTGGCATTTACAGTATTTGTCCTTTGCATCTGGCTCATTTCACTTAGCATAATGTCCTCAAGGTTCATTGATATTGTCAGAATTTCTGTCTCTTTGAGGCTGAAAAATATCCCTTTGTATGTACATACCACATTGTGTTTACTCACTCACTAGTTGGTGGTCATTTGAGTTGTTTCTATATTTGATTTTTTTAATAAGGCCACTACATAAATAGTTATACAAATATCTGTTCAAAGCTGTTTTCAGTTCTTTGGGGTATTTAGTCTAGAAATGGAATCATTACATGGAGTGCTAAATCCGTGTTTAATTTTTTTTAGTCCATTTACCTTCCTAGTAGCGGCATACATGAGAGTTCTGGTTTCTGCATGGCCTGGCCAACATTTGTTATTTTCTTATTACTTCTTTACAGTAACTTCTATAATGGGTACAAAGTGGTATCTCATGTTTTTGATTTGCATTTCCCCAGTAATTAGCAATATAGAGCATCTTTTTATGTGCCCACTGGCCATCTGTATGCCTTCTTTGGAGAAGTGTCTATCAATCCTTTGTCCACTTTTAATTACGTTGTTTACTTGCTTGCCGGGTTGAAGTCATTTATAAATTCAGAAAATTAATCCCTTATCAGAGATATTAATTGCAAACATTTCTCCCATTCTGTAGATTGCCTTTCTACTCTGTTGATCATGTCCTTTGATGCCCTCATTTTTTTTAGGAAGCTATAATTGCATTTAAAGAGAGAGGCTTGAGTTCAGCATGAAGTTTGGGATGGGAAGGTTAATGCCCAGAGGAGTGCAACACAGCAGCAGGCTTGCAAAGGGTACCTTTAACTTTCCCAAGAACTTGCTAAGGTACAAAGTAGTGTGCTAAGCATGACTCTCCATTGCTTCATTTCATTCGTCTGGTAATTCTCTTGCATCCTCAGTATTATTAACCTTAACTTAGGAATGAGGAATACAAGACACAGAGAGGTTATGCAACTTTTGAAAAGCACAATGGTAGTCCAATTTATGGGCTCTCCATTCCCTGTAGTAGGATGCTTTGCTCAGCCTTGATGCAGGGGAGAGGGGCTTGGTCCTGCCTCAACCAGGCTTTGTTGTCTCCCTATGGGAGAGCTTACCCAGAGGAGGGGTGGGAGGAGGAACGGTAGTTGGTATGCAAAATGACTACAAAATTAAAAACAACAAAAAAAACAATTTATGGGCTCTCACATGAGATATATCTCATCTGAAATTTCATGTCTGCCACCTATTAGCTGGTGACCATAGGCAAGTTATTTTGTTTCTCTGTGCCTCGATTTCCTCATCTATATGAAAGTATAAATGCATTTGTGAGGATTTAATGAGATCTTTGTGGAACCTATGTAGCAGAAAATGTGGTACCCAGTAAGGGCTCCACAAATATTCGCTTTGTCCCCCCTCCAACAACCAGTGGAAGATACATCACTTAACCTCCCTTTGCCTAAAATCCTCCTGGATAAAAACCAGGAAAGGAAATTGAATGTTTGCCTGATGATTTTCACAGGAATGTAGACCTAAGGAGATACCAGATAGACCATCCCCATCTTCTGATTAAGGAGATTTTCTAGGACAGAATGAAGGAGTGTATCTGCATAACTTAATGAGCCAGCAGGACCTGTGACTAAATAGTGATACTCTCCTCAACACCACACACATACACACATACACACAGGGGTGGGGGAAAGAAATGAATACATTTCTACCAACCTCCTTTGAGACCTAGGAACTGCATTTCTGATCATTTTATAATAATCATTTTTGTCTCAGCTTCTAGCCACTTGAGGTAAAGGAGGTCCATATTATCTTGCTGAGCAATAAAATTTTTTAATAAATTATAGAAATATTATTCATACACCTTTTAACATGAAGTTCAATCTCAGGGAACAGAAAGTAAAAATGATAGCCATGTGGTTCAACAGAAGATGCTGAACCCCTTGGAGGGAAAAGCTTGGTCATATGAAAGACAAACTTCTCCAACTTCCCAGATTTTTCTTGGCTGCCTCTGGGATGATTAATTTCAGAGAAACTGAAGAGGGTCCAAGGAAGAACCATCAAAATGATTAATAAAAGGAAGATGATACTGGATGGTGCTAGGAGCATCCAGTGACAGACAAGAAAATAAGATGGTGAGAGAGGGCCTAGGAAACCTGAAAACAAAGCATCTCCCAGAGACTATAGAGCTGCAAGGGGCTAGCAGAGATTGGGATGGGAAACCAGAGCCCAGATACCTCCATCAGCTGAACATTTATAAATAGGCCCAAGGCACTTAGAGAAAGCAAACAAATCCTAAAGCTTATTCTATGCCTACAGAGGCAGGACAGGGCTGTGCCCACAAAAGGATGCATTTCTGCCCAAGCCAAGAACACAATGCTGCGACAAGGTACTCATTCTGATATGTGCCAAATGCCTGGTGCAGTGAAAAGTGCTGAGTATTCCTAGGAGGAAGTGATCGTCACAGGCGCACAAGGCCTGCCACTGAGTCTAAGAGTTCGCCCACCTTAAAAAATGCCATGCCTAGGCCAGTGAGATGGCTCAGCAAGCAAAAGCAGAAAACTGATAATCCAAGTTCAATTCCTGGAACCCACTATGGTAGGAGAGAACCAACTCTTGAAAAGTATCGTCTGACCTCCACACCATGGCATGGGCACCTGCTCTCTCTCTCTCTCTCTCTCTCTCTCTCTCTCTCTCTCTCTCTCTCTCTCTCTCTCTCTTTCTCTCTCTCTCCCCTTCTCCCTCTATAATAAATTAATTAAAAATATCATGATCTATACTGAAAAACTGAAAAATAAAAACAATTTTTTATAGTTTTGTCTAAATCTAGGGAGAGAGAAATCCTGAATCTCTCTCGGCCATGTTTATAGTTGTGTTACAACTAATAGAAAAGATGAAACAAAAGCCAGGAAATATGCCAACAGAGATTCAGTTGTGAGCCCAAATTACCCAAATTTAGAGATAAGACTTTTTTCTGGCATCGGAGATCTAGAGGAAGAGAAAGTATTTATGATTTTAGTATGATATTGCCCCTATGCATCCTAATTCATAGGGCCCTTTACAATGGAGCTGGATCTTGGGAGCAAAGCGGATGCTATCCTAGGCCCATGGAAACAACAAAACTAGAAAGCGAGATCCAGGGTACAGACAAGGAAAACTGGGGAGTCGTAGCTGTCAGAGGTGAGCAGCTCTCAGCAGGAGGCACCGGAGGTGAACACTAGAGCAAAGCATTTAGATTTTATGCTGCAGGTTGATGACAGGCAGGAGCTGAACGCTTTGGAGCAGGAGTGTCATGCTACCAATCATGCTTCGGCAAGATCTGTCTGTGTAAGAATGGTGGATTGGCAGTGGAGGTCAAGAGACCAGCCCTTAAGCATTATCTTGTAACTGTAGCAACCAAAAATGTGCTGAAGCACTGATTAGGGTTGGGCCTTCATTGACAATGCCAGCTGGGGTCCAGCTATCTCTGGGAAAGACACAGGCTGGGTTCCAGAAACTATGATCACAGCCTCTGCACTCCGAGGCCCACCTAGCCCATCTAACTGGTCATCATTCGAAGCACACCTCAGCAAGCTTAGGCCCGCACCAAGGACAGATTTCTGGGCAGATGATATCTCTGTTATAAATAGAGAATTTGACTTCAGGTGGGGAATTCAACTTGTGGGAGCAGATAAATTCTTCTGAAACCAAGGTCTGATTTCCTGAGCAAATGTCTTTTCATCTTAATGAACAAGAGAAGGAAGTAAGAAGAAAAAGAAACTATAATTAGTTCTTTCCCCCTAAACAGGATCTTCTTGGACTACCATGGCCCTGCCTACAATGTGCCTTAATGAATGCTTCCCATTTTTAAGCTAGGGCTTTTGAGGCAGGAACTCGCCATTAAATGTCTAGGCATCACTTGTGAATGGTTGCAAGGTGCTTTTCAGCTTTTGTTATTCATCAGCCATCCCCATCTCCCACCTACTCTGTTCTCTCCCTCCTCCTCTCGCACCAATCCTGCCGTGAGCCTGGCCAGGTTTGTGCAGGTTGAAAATATGAGAACTCACAGACAGAAAGGTTAATCAATTGACTCCAGGTCAAACACAGCAAGTTGCTGACAGCCCAGTGGTGAGAATGGTCTGGTCAAGCCTTGCTGGAGGTTATTGCTTTAGTTCACTAAGACAAAGAATCCAAGCCCGACTCTCCCTTCCCATGTGGATTTTTGTTTCATCCCTCTTTGGAGAGCAGCAGTCATAGAAACAGAAGTCTAGAATAGGCAGAGAAAAGAAAAGAAAAATGAGTGACGGGAATAGGTACCTGCTGCCAAGGCTGACAACGTGAGTTCCTCACTGGGATCCACATAGTGGAAGGAGAGAAAGACTCCTTACGAGTTAGCCTCTGACCTCCACACCTGTGCTGTGGCACATGAACCCCCCCCCCATACACACAAAATAATAAATAAATTAAAATGCTATCAAAATAATGACACACAAAAAAATGTGAAGCTGGTTCTGCCCCTGCAGGCCTGGTGTCTCTTGAGCGCTTCTCATGGAAAAGAGTCAGCAATACTCCCTTCTTACCAGTGTGACCTTGACATTCCAATATAAGGCTCAGTTTCTTCCTCTATAAAATGGGAACATCGCCAACCTCTTTACCTTGCCATGCTATTATGAACATCTAATTAAAGTGTAAAATTTTGTGTATATGTAAAAGTGTATCCAGAAGTAGGAAAGACCCCATGCTCCTAAACTCCTCAGCTTCTTGTCTTTGAAGAAAGATCTGGAAAGATTAGTTTTGGACAAACTGCATCTGTTGGAAGGTTAACACACTGACCCACTAACACTGGCCAGCACACTAGCAAGAATTCATTTATTAGATCCGTAGGGATCTCCTGGGCTTTGAAGGAAGGTACATTTTAACACTCTTGTTTATGATCTTTTGAAGACTGCTTGACTCTCTATGGTGTTTTTCTTTAAAAAAAAAAAAGAAGAAGAAGAAGAACAGGTGTCTCTGTACCTCTGTGAAAAGCATCAGGTAGACATTATATTTTCCTTCCTGTCCCCCTCCACACACACACACACGCTGTGGAAACAAAGGTACAGAGAGGTTCAATAAAGTATCTGTGACTATCCAGGATGGAAAGCCCATGGGAGACACCCAGACCTCTGCTCCCCAGCCTGCATACCGTTCGCATGCACCCAGTGTCTCCCTCCACATTCCCCCAAGGAGGGTGGGAGGAGGGAGGGACCTAGCTCCTGGCAGCATTGGCACCAAGCATTTCTGAACTCTCTTCTCCTGGGGAAGAGCTGGACCAGTAGCAATTGCAGCAAGCACTTGGCATCTGACAGGCTCTGTCAGCATCCATTTAAATTGGTATTTTGCTTCCTAACTCCAGGAGGGCAAACATGCCTACGATGCCAGCAGGGGGGAGAGAGGGAAGGCATACAGGGAAGGATGGGCAATTCCCCAGATTCTGTCAATTTAGCTTCCACTCGAAGGTCCACTGGCTCTCTGTGAGGCTCCCTCTGCCTGAGCGAGGGAGATGAGGAGGAAGGAGCAAAGAAAGACAAAAAGAAAAGAGGAGGAAGATATGGAGGAGGAGGAGGAGGAGGAGGAGGAGGAGGAGGAGGAGGAGGAGGAGGAGGAGGAAGAGAAAGAAGGAGAAAAAAGGACATTTCAAACTAGTATCCACTGTATTCTCCTCCTGGCCCTGGCCCTGTGCCCTCTATCACAGCCTTTCTCTCCTCAGGCCCGCCTTGGCTATGCTCTGAAGCAGGTGCTCCCCAGATGCAGGAGCACAAATTAGAGTCCAGAGCTCTACTAGTGGGGCTTAAGAATCAGCCTTTCCTGCATAGGCCCCAGGTTTCAAACAGCCAACTCATGCAATGAGCACAAGATCTAGTCCCACTGCCTGGATGCCTCCCAAACAGATCAAGCCAATCAACTGTCTCACCCATTCGGAGGGCCTGATCCAGTGTGGACCCCTCAGCCATTGGTTCATAGTTCATGTGTTTCCATTCATTTGGCTATTTGTCCCTGTGCTTTATCCAACCTTGGTCTCAACAATTCTCGCTCATATAAACCCTCCTCATTCTCGTTGATTGGACTCCCAGAGATCCACCCAGGGCCTAGTCATGGATCTCTGCATCCAGATCCCTCAGTAGTTGGATGAGGTTTCTAGCACAACAATTAGGGTGTTTGGCCATCCCATCACCAGGGGCCTATGCAGGATTGTTTGGCTTGGCCTGGGAGGAGGGGACTAGACCTACCTGGACTGAGTCTACCAGGTTGACCTCAGTCTGTGGGGAAGGCTTTGTCCTGGAGGAGATGGGAATGGGGGGGGGCCGTTGGGGGGAAGGTGAGGGGGACGGGAGGGGGGAGAACAAGGGAATCCGTGACCGATATGTAGAACTGAATTGTATTGCAAAATAAATTAAAATAAATTAAAAAAAAAAGAAAAAAAAGAAATAGAAAAAGATGAAAAAAAAAAAGAATCAGCCTTTCTTTCTGCAGCTACTGAGGTGATTCTGATGCAGCTGGGTTAGGACCCATCGCCAGGGAAGCACTGCACCAGAACCCCTCCTCCCTATAGTACCCCAACAAAGTATCCCTGGTCAGTGTCTCATTCCCTCACAGTTCTGCCCTCTGAGAGGTGACAGGCAATCTGATAGATTTATTCAGGCAAGTGCATTAATGGGCGCTAATGACTTAATGTGCTGTCCATTTCAGATAACATGTGCAATTTACCAGGACCTTCTGGAGACTGGGCCTTAACCCAAAAGAGAATTTCCAGCTCACACAGCTGGAGGGCAGGTGAATTTGAGTAAGGGGAAGCTGGTGTCACACTAAGGATTTAGCTGCCCATACCCTCTGGGACCTAGGGCTAGAGCGGGCTCTGCTCAGAGTCCTGGGGGAGGGGGAATGAAGCCTGACAAGAAGCCAGGCTCCTCAGCCACAGCCACACATGCCTACACTGCAAACTCTTTCTGCTTATCAATGTCTTCCACAAAGACAGCAAGGCGAGAGGCAAGCAGGTTCCAGGATGACACATTCATTCAGCACTTGTCACATGAGAGTCTCTGTAGCTCTTATGAGCTTTGCAGAACCACAAGATCCCCCTTCCCCCAGCACACAATGTGCATCTTCCTGGAGCTTCAATTTATGCACCGATTTGGGAGACATGCAGTACTTTCATGGTAGATTGAACTCTAGCACACCAGCGCAGAATGTCAAATTTCACATGTGTTCAAAACAAAATGTGAGACTTCAAAGAAAGCTTATACTTTTGGCATTTGGGCCTCTGCTTCCAGAGTCTTGTTTTGTTTGATGGTTAGGGATTTTGTGTTTGATTGGTTGAAAGATTAAGAAGCACTACCAATTACTTTCTGTGTGTTTACCTGAGAATGGACTTGTTCATCAAACTGGAACTAGGGAGGGCTAAACTTTGATGGAAGTCAGAGAGTGATTTCAGAAAACACCCAGTGGCTAGCTGTCTGTGATGGTGCATGCCAATAATCCCAACACTTAGAAGGCCGAGGAAGAAGGATCTTGAGTTTGAGGCCAGTCTGAGCTACATGGAGAATTTGAAGCCAGCCTTAGCTACATGGCAGAATCCTGTCTCAAAGAGAAAGGAGTTGAAGAGGTGGCCCAGTTGGTGAAGAGCTTGCCTAGCAAGCATGAGAACATTAGTATCTGTAGCACCACACAAAAGCATTTGGAAACCCAGTATTGGAGAAGAGTGAGACAGGGGTAGGGTGTGTCCCTGGGAGCTCATTGGCCAACCAACCTAACCAAATTTGTGAGTTCCAGGTTTAGTGAGAGACCCTATCTCAAAAAAAATAAGATGGATGGTCTGTTGAGATGGCTCAGGGGTAAAGGTGCTTGCTGCTGCCAGGGCAGACAACCTGAGTTCAGTCCACCACAGCCAGGAAATAGAAGGAGAGAACTGACGGCCGTAAGTTGTTCTCTGACCTTCTCACTCCTTTGGGGCACATGTAAGATGGATGGATAACCAGCACATACTTGGGAGGCAGTCAGGTGGATTTCTATAGTTTGAAGCCAACCTGGTCTACTTAGTGAGTGCTAGGCCATCTGGGTCTACATGATGAGACCCTAGCTCAATAAATAAGGTGAGAACAATTGAGGAAGACACCCAATGTCAACCTCTGGACTCCACATGTACACACACCTGTATGTACATGTGTATGAATTTGTGCTCACAAGTGCATGCACACATGCACACGCACACACACACACAACTTGTATGCACAGATTGCTTTTAAAAATGAGAGGGAGGGGAATATATCAGAGCTCAAGGAGCTATGCAGAGGACATTGCTACTCAGGACCTTAGGATGAAGGGACTTCTTGAGGAAAGATATGTAGTCTGTGTGCGTCAGAAATCCCCATCACTCCAATGCTTCTTGGGCAAGTGAAACGGGCAGAAGCAGGGGAAACTGAGGGAAGGAAATGGCCATCTGCTCAACAGCAACAGAGAAACCTGGGTTTCAGCTAGGCAAATAGTAATCCTCTGACCCCCCCAGTCTCAGAGAGAAGGGTGGAATATGTGACACTCACCCTCAGTCACTGAAGCTGTAGAGTGAACTCCAGTTTTGACACAAGAACCTCTCTCCCAGGACCGGATGCTTCCCCGGCAAATTGGGAGAACTGGGACACTCATTAATAGAGTGGCCTGGCACTGGTGTCATGGCAGGTCCTGAAGAGCAGCTGCATCTGAGGGGAGAGGGTGTCTGGCTTGCCAGTCAGCTTGCCAGGCTCCTTGTGAAGCGGCTAGCTGGCAGTTTACTGCTTGTCAGCTGCTGTTGTTCCGTCTTGTTCCATTGCTGGCTCTTCAGTGTCTTCAGCCCACAGGCTGTGAGCGGGCTCAGTTAGTATACAAAGGGCCACTAAAACGCCCTCTTAGCATAATTGCCCAGCTTTTTGTCCTCCATCCTCTGAGGACACATCCTTTGAAAAGCTCTTCTCAGTTTTTCTTTGGCATTCTCTCTGTCGCTCTGCTGGCTCCTAGTTTCCCCAGTAGCTCAGGAAGTTCCTTTACCCTTTCTTTCACCTGCCAGCCCCTGAAATCAGGGCCTTAGTTAGTTCCAAATGCTTGAGGGCAGGCATATATCTTGTTGAAAGGCAAGGCAGAAAGAGCTAGGGGCTGAAAAATTATGATGGGAGGGGATTACATCATTCTTCCTTCTATTGTCCCAGGGCCTCCCTGGCCAGTCTGAATGGGTCTCTCTGGTACCTTCAGCAGATGCACTTCATAATTGCTGGGCGTTGGTGACATTCTGCTCTTAGTCATCTATTTTGCCTTGGGTGCTAATGGATGAGTGGGTGGGTAGATAGCCCCAACAGAGGCAAGCAGCTTAGTAATGGCTCTGTGGGAAAGACTAGCAGTGTAGTTGTGTGTTGTGTGATAGTTGAAGGCTAGAAATCATAGCCTTTTTAGAGAAATTGTCACTCTAGTCGTATAGGCATGGGTTCAAATTCTGAATTAGACCCCACTAGTTGTGTGACTTTATAGAAATGACTTAGCATCTCCAAGCCTTCAGTTTATTTTAAAATAAGCCTAATAATAAAGTGTCTGCCTTCCTGGGTTTAGTGTGAGGATTAAATGTAATAATGCACATAAAATGCTAGCACAGTGTCCATAGTAAGTGCTCAATGAAACCTAGCAATAATAATAATTATTACTATTGCCATCGAGCGATTACACTCCATATTCTACTATTTATTGCTGCATGAGTATTGTCTTCTTCTTCTTCTTCTTCTTCTTCTTCTTCTTCTTCTTCTTCTTCTTCTTCCTCTTCCTCTTCCTCCTCCTCATTCTTCCATAAAATTAATGGAATAATGATGCTGCCCACTCAAAGGGTGTTAGTGATTATGAAATTGATTAATGCATAGAAGTGCTGGATGAGATGGGGGTTCTATTAGGAGAATGGAGCTAATTATATTCCTGAGATGAAGAGTCACTATCCCTTTCCTAAGAATATTAGCAAAGCACACAGATTTTAGTAGCAATGAGCCAGTAACTGGTAGTCACTATGCTATTATTACTGGCAGCCAAGAGACTCTGTCCATTTGTTCTTGGGTTCTCAGTTATAGGTGAATTGGTTCCTTGCTTGTTAAATACTGATTACAGACCAAGGTGCCAATGAAGTTGGGCTGCCTCTATCTCCCTCTTGAAAAATAGTGTCACTCACTAACTTCATCTAAATGTATTGATTTCAATTGGAAATAGACTTACAGTGGGGTCATTTTTGTCATCTGCTTGTCGTGTTATCTGAAAACACTAAAGTATTTCCCCCTCCTCATCAAATTTTATAATGTGACTAAATCAAGGTCCCCAGTTAGACATACTAGTGTTTATTTTTGCTGCATTGGGCACAGGGTTGAGAGTGTTGAACCTTCACCCTTCCTTCTCTGTACCCCACCCCTTGCACCCCCTCCTCTCTATTGGGTAAGAGGAATACACACAACTTCTCAAACAACAAAAACAAAGACACCACCTACACGATTCTCCACTGGACTAGTAGGTGGAGAATCGTGTAGGTGGAGATAACCATGTACAGCATCCGTTATATCATTGAACACTTCAACTGCACGAGCAAGTTCCTTTTCATCCCACAGGTAAGGCTTAGTCAGAGAAGTTAGAAGACCTACTTTAGGTCACAGGACTGTAAACTGATTCCAAACATTAAATGTTTAATCATTATCCTAACCAGTCAGTGCCTCAGTGGTCACTCAGAAGCCTTTGCACATGCATTATCTGTTGACACCGTCTCACCCCCAGTTCTCTCCTCTCTTCCCCACTCCTTCTTGACTTTTATTTACCACACAACAGATTGACTGGAGCTTAAGCATATGCTTTGAGTGAGCCAAGTACGCAGCAAAAGAGGGCTTGATCAGAATCAGAAAATGCATTTGATGTAGTTACTACTAACCAGTGAGTTTCGTTGTAAGGACAGATAAACGCCAACTTGGGATATCTGTTATTGATAGCAAAGATTGGACTGGATGAGAATCAGGGGACCTTATATGGGGATTCCATCACTTGAAAAACTACCCTGAAGGAAAGTAGCCAGGCCCTGTCTGACTGCAAGTATTATTTGTTCATTATGGAAAGCTGGTCCTGCTCTTTCCATAGCCCCTGGAGACAGGAGGCCAGCTCTTTCCTGCTTCTCTAACTACATCCTTCTCAAACTAGATGTGTGTGTGTGTGTAAGTATGCACTACTCAGCATGTCTGTGCTCCATGTGTGACTCTGTATGTGTCCCTGTGTGTGCATGTAGTGTCCCTGAGAGCATCTTCTTGTTTGAGAGTCTGCCTTGCATCTGCCAGCAATGTGATGTGCTTTTCTCCCCGAATGTTTTCACTTTCTCTCATCATCTGCCTTTGATAATTCCATCAGCTTGTTTTCCCAGCCCAGGCACACACACACACACACACACACACACACACACACACACACACAGGCCTCCAGATGCAGGGAATTTCCATGCTTTCTTTCAAGGTAGGAACTGCCAGGAAGATAGCAAAAAAGTGTACTCAGTAGAAAGATGGCCAAATCTGCTAGTCAGCTACTCTACTGCTGATCGCAGCTGCAGGGAGCCACAGCTCCCCATGCTCAAGCCCAGAACTCTCCTCTATACCATGGGTATCCCATACCAGCTACAAGAATATCCTCTTAAACAACAGTTGCTTGTGTCTCCGCACCCTTTTCTCTCAGGTGCTTCAGTAAAACTAGAGGAGAGGAAAAGATTCCAACTGAAATGGGCCCTGGTTTATCAAATAGCCTCCCTTCCAGAATCTAGGAACACGGGAATGGAGAATTCATTTTTCACCTTAGAACTCCTGAGGCCCAGAAGGGTCAATGTTAACTGTCTCTCCCAGGTGCCTCCGATGCTTGGAAATTTACAAATTTACATGGTGGCTTTGGCATCACCAGAGGGTCTTAAACTCCATTGCATCTGTCTTCTCTGGCATCAATTTCACCCACTGTCTCAGACACTGTCCAGCTTCTCGGTTTCTGTGGGTCCCCACTGCTACTGCCTTTTAAGAAAAAGGGAGAGTAGCTTTTTTTCTTGGTCCTTAAAACTCCTCTAAAGGGGCTGGTGCCCACTGGGATATCAAGAGCTCTCTTTAGAATCTCCATTGCTGTACATTTAGTATTCACAGCATGTCTCTTAAAAAATGCCCTGAGATCATTCATCAGGCACTGTGCTGTGCCTGCCTCGCTGCTCTCCTTCAGAGTGTGTGCATATAGTGTGTGTGTGTGTGTGTGTGTGTGTGTGTGTGTGTGTGTGTGTGTGTCCGTCCGTCCAGACCCTCCCTCCATCTGCTGGTGAACACACACACACAGGCCCGCGGGGGGGGGGCACACACACATACACACACGCACACACGCACGCACACACACCTCAACCTCCTTCCCTTCTCACCCAAACCAAGCAGACCTCTGCCAGCTGGCAGACTGCTCTCTCACAGAGGTGGGCTCCCTGGCTGGACCAGGGTTCCAAGCTGCTAATGCTCCAGTGCTGGGGCGAGGCGGTGGGAGCAGGAACCTGAGCCTGAAACTCAAGGTGCGTGAGGATGTTGGCGGTGGTGACCAGGAGGGGAGCTGCAGGGAGGGCATCCCTAGCAGAAGAAAAGCAAACAAGGGGAGAGAAGCAAGGTCAGGGGGCAAAGAATGGAGGCCCCGAACCTACCACTGCCGCTGCCCCTTCTCTGCAGTTTCCTCTCTCCTCCCCCCCACCCCCTTTCCCGGGTTCACTTTAGAAATTGGCTTGCCCTCTCCACTGCCAGCAGTTCCCGGCAAAGCCCAGCCTGAACGGTTGTGTTCAAGAAGTGAGGCAGCGCCTAGCTGGGTGGCTGGGTTGCTGGGTCGTGTCTTGGGAAATTCTTTCTCCAATTGTCAATTTTGTGTTTATTTTTAGTTGTGACCCGAGCCAGTTGCTGCGCCTTTAAGCCGCTTTCCCTTTCGGGGAAACCGACGCCAGCACTCGAGGGTCGAGAGGCGCCGGAGAGGGCCCCCCCCCCCACCCCGAGTTCTGCACTCCCCTCTTTCCTCCCTCCTCCCCCCTCCCCCGCCCCTTCTCCCCTCCCCTCCCCTCCTCGGCCGTCCGGTCGCCTCGGCGCTATCCGTCACCTCGCAGCCTGCCGCACTCCTGGAGCGAGAGAGCGACGAGCGAGCCACGGAGATGGTGCCGCCCGCGGCGCAGCCATGGAGCCCGCCCGAGGAGCCCGCGCGCGCCGCTGCCAGTCTGCCCGCAGCCCGCTGCCTGCGCGCCAGCTCCGCGCGTCCCGGGCCAGCTGCTGCCGCCCCGCCAACCTCCGGCCGCCCCGCCGCCCCGCGCCACTGAGCCCCACGCCCGTGCCGGGCTCCGGGGCACCGGCGCCCTAGTCCCGCCGCCGTCGCCGCCGCCTCTGCGCCGCCGCTGCCGCGCCGCCGAGGTGGAGGAGGAGAAGGAGGAGGAGGAAGGTAAGAAGCGCGCTGCTTCTAGGGGGGCGCGCCCGCAGCCTCAGCCCGGCCAGGGGTGGGTCGTGGCTGTGCCGGGTCGCCCCGGGTCGGCTCGGGGGGCGACGGGCGCTTGGGCGCCCCCGGGAGACAGGGGCAGGGTTGGGGGAGCCGAGCGTCGGGCCGCCTGGAGTTTGCGCGGCCAAGGGGAGCAGCGGGCTGGGCACCCGGTGTTCGGTGAGTCTCCGGCTTGGCGGGCTCGTCTTGACCGCCCCGGGTGCGGGGTGAAGAGCCCAGCGCAGGGGAATGCAGCGCGTTCATTATGGAGCCTTTGTGTGCGCGCTGGGGCTGTGGGCGCCTTTGGGAGAGCTGGTGAGATGCGGGGCCTGGTTGCTGGAAGGTGGCCACTTAGCCGGGGTGTCCGGCGAAGCCCTAGCCCCGGGGATGCCAGAAACAGCTGTCTGAAGCATGTGCGTGGTTCCTGGTGCCATGTTCACAAGCGGACACAGACGCACACTCACACGCACACACAGCCGCACCACATTCGCTGCGCTCAACCACAGTCACCCCCATCCAAAGACGAAACATACAAGGCGCGCTGGCGTGCGCGCGCGCGCGCGCACACACACACAGACACAGACAGACATACACATACACACACACACACACACACACACACACACACACACACACCCCTCTGCACTTGCACCCTTCCACCCAGATGATAACAAAGCAGTCACCCAAACACATACAACTACATGCACCCCTCCAGTTCTGCTGAAATATGTACACACACACTTCTTCCCAGCCTTGTGCTTTGAAGCTTGATGTGTGTGTGTGTGTGTGTGTGTGTGTCTGTGTGTGTATGTGTGTGTGTGTGTGTTTTCTTAGAGTGTCCCTAAGAAACTACATGGCAACTGCACATTACTGCAGATCCAGTACCTGCTGCTTCCCACCAACACACACAGACACACACACACACACACACACAGAGACACACACACACACAGACACACATACACGGGGAGGGGGATTCAGAGACGGACGGACACACACACACACAGAGAGAGAGAGAGAGAGAGAGAGAGAGAGAGAGAGAGAGAGAGAGAGAGAGAGAGAACATACTATCCCACCCCTTAATCTTTTGTGGACACTTCTACCAGGGCCCTTAAGAACTCCATTCTGGAAAAAAGCACGCCCAAGTCTTATATTCGTGCCCCTCCACACCTGAACAACTGGACGCACACACATTGAAACCGCACAGGGAAATGTTTGACACTTTCCCCCAGAAGCAGGTGGTAACCCCCTCCCCACAGCTGCCACTAACAAGCTTTTGGTCACAGTAGAGGATGAATTCGGCCAGACTTGCCCCTCCCTTTGGCATCTTGGCCCAGCTGCAGAGCCCTGAGCTGGGCGGGCGGGCGGGGGGGGGGGGGGTCCTCATCATCCTGCAGCTCTTGTGGAGGGCGGGGCTGTCTCTGGCCTGCTGCCTAAGGAAGAAACTGCTGTAAGAGCAAGGTTCCCTTGGGGGCGCCCTTTTCAAGAGTGGAGGGTGGGGGACTCTGCTGACTCAGAGGAAAGCACCAAGTGAGTATACCCAGCAGGAGATGGGTTAAGCAGTATGCACACTTTTGCCTAAGGGGTCCCTCATAGTGTGTCAGTTCAGCCCAGAAGCCTGCTGCTGGGAGAACCAGACCCTCCTTCGTTGCCCTGCGGGTCAAGCTCACTGCGGGAGAAACTGGGGGAACTCAGTTCCCAGCTTTCTGGGAGCACAGAGAGCTTTCCTGGGAAGTCTTTACTGTTTCCATTAAGCAAAGGGCTCTCAGCTCTTCTGCAGGAGGAACTCAACAACACTTGGCCATGCCCAAGCAAACATGCTGCCTCTACTCAATTTCATGTCTTTTTACCCCCCTCATTTGAGGGAGCCAGTTAGTAGCTTGGCCTGAGGATTGTAGCCTTAAGGTGAAATAAGACGTCATGTGTGTGTGGAGAGGGAAGCCAGGTTGGGGGAGCAAGGACTAGTGTGTCTGACTGATTTAAGTAGAGACACGGAGACTGTAGCCCTGGGTAAAATCGTGACAGAGATAGCTTCGACGTCAGAACCCCTTCCCTCCTCCCGCCCCTCCCCGGACTGCTCTGAGCTCTTCTGAGTCCCTTCCCCCGCCCCCTTAGACTATTAAGGCGGGGCTTTGCTCCTTTCTCTGTCAAATCTGATGACAGAATCCGTGCCAGGACAAGCTGTTAATAGCTGATAGGACTTTATTGCATATACCTCGCAGGTAACATTTACCATTTTGAAAGAAGGAAAAGGAGTGACTCTTCGGATGAGGTTTTACAAGCACCTGTGGCAGGCTCCAGGCCAGGAGCATTTGTGGACAGTGTTGTTTGTCTGCTGCTGCCTAATTGTGCAGGATATGTGTGGTGTGTGTGTTGGGGGTGGGTGGGATACAATTATGGAGGGCTTTAAGGCCCACAGAGAAAAGATTTCAATTTATTTGAGAGGCCGTTGGGAACCACTGCAGGATCCCGAGGAGGGAGGGGCATATGATCTCAGGAGAGAACCCTGTTGTATGTAGCTATATCACACCCACCACCACAATTGCCTTGCAAGTGTGGACTGAAGGCCACCATAGAGAGAGAAGGCTGACGAAAACAGGGTTGGGTGCTTTAGGCTCCTGGCTCTGGGCATATTGCAGATCTGCACTAGCCTGCAGAATGGCCAATATATGGGCCTGGAGCCAGCAAATGCCCCCATAAGCACAAGCTAATGATGTCTTGGTACTGTGACTTCAGACAGTGCAGTGGAGCTTCTGCTAGCCTGAGGGAAAGGTCTGGAAACTCCTACCAGGCTGCAAACTCCATTTTGAATGAGGTAGGGGACTCTCCCTCTGGGAAGCGATGCAGTCCACCTGGCTTGAGAAGTGAGCTCTGTGGCCTGGCAGGGGGATTTCGCTACCACCACCATCCTTTGAAAACACAAGTAGTAGACTGGCAAAGTGCAACAAGAAACCTCTGGGGTTGCAGATAGTATCCATAGGCTGGGGAAGGTAGTGGAGTTGAGAATGTGGGGCAGGGGAAGGAGTTGGAGAGAGGCAGCCACAGGCCTGGGGAGAAATGGGTAAAGGACAGCATTGGATCAGCATTACAATAATCCCAGGACAGTTCTTGGAAGAAGTATGGATGCAGGACAAGACCCTACCCACCCACCCATTCCCCACATAAATGACAGGGCTCTAGGATTACCCTGGGAAGAACCCTGAAGGGGCAGCACAGGTGCAAAGGAGAGGATCTATGATCTTTTTTGAGTCTCCAAAGTAATTGAAACCATGAAAACACACACACACACACACACACACACACACACACACACACACACATACATACACACACACACACACACACACACACACACACACACACACACCTGCACATATACAAATTACACACAATTTTCTATCTCCCTTCCTTCATCTGTTCCACTCTCCCTTCCTCCATCCACATACTTGGATAGAATTTGTAAGCAGGTAGCCCAGTAAGACATGCGTGGATTGTAGGGGTCCAAACCTTCCCATGGAACCTAGCAGTCACTTCTCCAGGGGCTGGGATGGTAACTATGGATGCTGAGCAAAGACCATGAGCTAGCCACACCCAAGTCAGCTTCAGCTTGTGAGCCAGCCTTGAAGCCATTAGCATTCGCAGCAGAAGACTCTGATCTGCCTTCTCTTTCAAGGACTTCTGTTTGCCTCCTCGCCATAAATTCGAAAAGATAAACATTCTCTTGTGTTTCCTGCAGCCAACATGAAGCATTCTCAAAATGAGCTGAACCTTGCCTTCTGCAGAGAAATCCGAAGACTAAGGGGCAGGGTTGGGAGCACATGGAAGAGAAACTGGCCATCCTTTCCTCTTTTCAGACCAGGAACACCAACCCTAGAGCGAAACATTAATAGCCTAGTTCACAATAGTGCCGTCGTCCGTCCGTCCAGTCAGAAAGCGAGTCTGAAAATTGGAGTGCACGTATGACACACAGCAACAGGATGAAGAAAGAAAAAAGGTGGACAGCTGCACAGATAGATGGATGGGTGGATGACGGATGGACAGACAGATGGGTAGATAGATAAGTCTGGTGTTACATTTGTGTTAATGAACCTGAGAAGAAGCAGGTGTGTGTAGTACAACTGCAGTGACCTCTCCCTGAGCATCAGTGTCGCCATGGCAGTAATCAGACCAGTCACCCCAAGCTGCTGAAAGAGCTATCTGCCTGGTTGCACTATCTGGACCTCCTTCTCCTCACGTGACCCTTCCTTATTCGTCTTTCTTGCTAGTCCCTCCTCCTCTCCTCAGATCTAAGGGTCCTCTAGCTCCCCTTGTTCCCTCCATTTCTTTTCTTACTTTCTTTGGGGCAGTGGTTTTGGGGTTTTTTTTGTTGTTGTTTTTGTTTTTTCGAGACAGGGTTTCTCTGTGTAGCTTTGGAGCTTGTCCTGGAACTCACTCTGTAGACCAGGCTGGCCTCGAACTCACAGAGATCCGCCTACATTCTGCCTCCCAAGTGCTGGGATTAACCCCATTTCTTTATTGGAGTGGACACACAGCTGCATCATGGCTTTCCACTTGCGCATCTTTCCTGGCTGTTCCCACTTCTTCTGTAGCACAGATTTTCACCTTGTCTCTGAGGTTTGGCCATCTATCCACAGTTACTTGCTGAATGACTCACCTGCCTTAAGTGGTCTGCCATCATCTTAGACTTAACATTAACATTACACTCCGAATTTACAAGCTGACCTCATTTACTTCCAACAATGGCTGGCTTTTCTGACCTTTCTGTTACCACAAGCCTCCTAGTCGCCCAGACTAGAAGCCCAGACCACCTCTGACTTCTGCCCTCAGCAACTATTGAATGTCTGTCCTCTACCAGTCTCTCTCTTTTTCTGCCTGTAATATACACCCCTGCCAGATTAATATTCAAAAATATCCATTATTCATTGACACTTCTGCTCTGTATGCTTGAGAGTGATAGTGGATTGCCTGTGGGAAAATCTTTAACTTCCTTAGCCTGACATTCAAGGCCTTCCTTGAGTCAGCCTAATCCTATGTACTCTTTCAACCTTATTTCTCACTTTTTATCCACATCATTGATTCTCAATTTTTAATGTGTCTCAAAATGACTTCAGGGTACTTATTATAATGCAGCTGCCTGGGCCTCTGAGTCAGTAGGTCTGGCAGCTGGAGTCCAGGAACATGAATTTTAACAAGCTCTCCCAAGTGGTTCTGAAGCACAGCTCTCTATGGACCCTTGAGTCCAGGCACAGTCTCTGAAGCATGCCTTATATACAGTTGTTGCGTCTGTGTTTTTGCTCATGTCATCTGCTTACCAGGAAAGTCTCCTTTCCTGGCCAAACGACACCATCCTTGTCCTTCAAGTCTACATGCATTGCCTCCTCCATGAAGGCTTCTCTGATTACTCTAGACAGAAGTGATTTCTGTCTCTGTTTCTCTCTCTCTCTCTCTCTCTCTCTCTCTCTCTCTCTCTCTCTCTCTCTCTCTCTCTCTCTCTGTGTGTGTGTGTGTGTGTGTGTGTGTGTGTGTGTGTGTGTGTGTGTTTGTGATTCTTTCCCCCTCCTTTCTTTCCTCCTTCCCTGAACTCTTCTGGCCATCTCTAAAATGCATTTGATAAGTACATCCCTGGGACATTCCATTAATATTGCTTGAATCCTTTATTCATCTTTACACACAAGTAAAACTTCCTATAGGTGTTTATCTTATTTACATTATGACTTCAGTGAATCTAATATTTTTCATCTTTTGTTTTTATTTTTTTGCCCCCAAAGCATGCAATGCTTTACACATAGCAGGTGCTCAATAAACATGGTTGAATTGGATTGGGTATTTGTTGTGTCATATGAATAGGGGCTCTATTACATCTCTTCATACACATTACCAGGGAGAATCTAAAAAATAAAGAGGATCCTTGTCCTCATTCTTGGCCACCTTTGTGTTTTCAGTGCCTGGTACATAGAAGAGGTGCTTAATGTTGACTGAGAAGCTCAGTGGCATAATAAATGGACATGTGAGTGAAGAAATTAAATTCAGGCAGAAATAAATTGAGTAAGGACATGGGATAGTTGTGCTACAGATGAGTAGGATAGGTATAGACACTAAAGCTAGGAAGGTAGACTGGGAAATAGTGAATTACTATGGGTTTTGATCTTTAATTATGAACAATTTCAGGGTCTAAACAGGGGGAGAGAACTATAACAGTATTTGTCTAATGATTATCCACATTTAAGCAATCACCAGGACTTGACCATGTTTGCTTCATCTGTCCTTTCTTTTGCAGAAGTATTTGAAAGGAATTCCAAAAGTCAATCACATCATTTCATCCCCAACGCAGCTCTTAACAGTGAGCATTTTTTCTCACATAAGCACAGTACCATTCACAGAGCTAACAAAAGTAACAACAATCTTTTTATAGTATCCACTAGCCAATCCTTAATCAGACATCCTCAATTGTCTCAAAACTTATTGTACAACTAGCTTGTTTGAATCAAGATCCAAGAGAATTTCACTCATTGCATTTGGTCATTCTGTCTTCTAAGGCCCTTTCAACAGGCCCCTTTCTCTGACTTGGTTCTTTTGCACAATGCCCCACATTCTGGTTTGCTGTGTATCATCCTGGTTAGGCTTCTTATTGTCATTTCTCCTGTCTGTTGTTCCCTGCATTCTCTGTAAATGGAAATTAATTCCTGGCTTCATTAGAGTCACATAGGGTTTTTTTTTCCTTTTTTTCTCCTCCCCACCCCCATTTAGTAGACTGATTAAAATGGACTCATCCTGGGAATAGGAAGACCGTTAAGAGGTTGTTAACAGTGGCTGGATGGAAACAGAATGAAGAGGGATGGGCAGAGTTGGAGGCAGAAGAAGAAAGTGATTTACCTACCAATGATGAGCGGGATGAGGAAGGAGGAAGAATGAAAGATGATTCCAAGGTTTCAAGCCTGCATCCCTGAGAGAATAGGAATGCCATCATATGTGAAGAATGTGTTTCTAATGAGAGCAGCAGGAATCAGGGTTAGATTAAAGGAGGAACTTTCTCACAGTAAGAAGCCATCTGCTGTTTTTTTCCAGATAACATTATATTTCCCTGAACATTTTTTGATCCATAGTATAGCTTAGATATTTGGACCCTCTCAAAAAAATCTGAAAGGCACTCCTTATTTTTAATTACATAATTAAATCTTCAGCCTCACGGCCTTGAGGAAAAGAACAGTATGTACACCTCTGGGTAGAGAGCAGGTAATGCTGAAATAACCTGTAAGGATCAGTCTATCTCCCATAACATCAAGGGTTTCTGAGTCATCAGACTTGGGTGGAAGAGTAGAAGATTCCAGTACTTGGGTTTTCTTATAGATTCTGCAGATGAGCATAGCTCAAGACCCCAAGTCCTTCCTAGAGATATAAGTATGCACACCACAATCCTTTTTCCATCCAACATGGAGTCTGTGTAGACCTCAGTGGACCTTGGCAACTGTTTTGGTCAAGCTACAGAATTGCCCAGCAGCCCCAGGATAGTTGATAGGCTCTGAGGGAGCACCAGGATTATTTAGCTAACTCGATTAAGCTGTTGACTAGGATCTGTTAAGAACTACTCTCAGCAACACCCTATCATGCATTCATTCTCAAACACCCCCCCCCCTTCTCTCTTCCCCCAGCTCATCTTTCTGCTTGCTCTCTCTTCAGCTCGCTCCCTCTCTAGGCTCCATCTCTGCCTGCATACATTTATTCTCTCCAGTTAATCAAACACTGGCCCCTGCAGCCCATTGTGTCTCAGATTGATCACTTAAGCAGAGTTATTGATCCCCCAGAAAACCTGAGGAGGTAGGGGTGTTCAGGAAGCTGGGATCTGACAGTAGATTGGCTGCTGGGGCCTCTCTGGCCGCCTCAGCTGCTCTGCTGCCTGCATACCTTTTAGGAAGGAGAAGGGGGCACAGACAGAGGGGATCCTTAGAGGGTCTTTCTTTCTATCTGCTTCCCTTCATTTGGAGGCAAGGCAGGGCAACAGAAGTTGATGGAGCCCTCCTGGGTCTAGCCCTCTGCCCACGTTTTAGTGAGAAGGGGAAAAAAGCAAAGCCCTTGCTCTATAGAGATTCATAATTTAACAGAAAAAAATAATTCTTACTCAGAGGAAGCAGCTACGAATAATACACGATGGAAAATAATTAGATGCCACATTATTTACTCTAAAAAGGAAATGCTGTAGGGGAATCGAGGTTTAGAGAGAACGAGAGCGAGGACTGGAACAGAGGTGTAAGTTTTCCCCAAAGAGGTTGAACTTGAGTTGCCTTTTACATAACATGTGAGACTGAGCTGTCTGACTAGGGGAAGAGCCAGGCTTCCAAGGGGGAAGCAGGGAAAAGGCTGAAGGTGGGAACTTCAGGAGAGCAAAGAAGGGTTAAAGGAGGTCTGTTTAGCAGAAAGGGTGGGGGTGGAGATGCCTTGTGTGTGCAATACTTGACTGGGAAAAGGGCCCCAGATTTGGAGAACTTTTGATGTCAGAAGGAGGAGTTTGGACTTGGAGACACCCTAGAGAGCTTTTTTGCATACAGTGATTTAGGGTATTTAGCCAAACAGTAGGGAGCAGAATTCAAGGGAGGGGCTGGGAGGGTTGGACACACAACTTGTTAGATACTACAGCAATCCAAATGAGTGCTGAGGGTGGTGGGCATAAACAAGAGTATAAAATGCAAAGGGTATGTAAACCATTGGTATGGTAAGTAAACTACTAAGCACTTTCTCCTGGCTTCGTTTTGTCGCACCCATTTTATCCTCATAGCCTCAGTACTTACCCACTATTGGGCTCTTCAGGGGTCAGAATGCCATGGGAGTTTGGATGGCAAAGGGCTAACAAGATAATCGTGCCAAGAAAAGATTTGCCAAGGAGCCTTCATTGTTAAGACCTAAAGTGTAAGCCATGAGGAATCTGCTGCAGAATCCTGTAAAGACAACAGCCATGTTGAGGTGCTGAACACTCTGTCTCCTGACAGAGAGGTTGGGGGCAGGGACTCCCTAAGTCTGGTCTGTTTCAGGCCTAAGACCTCTGAGAGCTGTTGGGAGTAAGGATACACGCTTCAACTTCTGGGTAGAGTGAGTTTGAAAACTCCTCTGAGCACTGGGAATCCGTCCCAGTGGAGGTCACACCTGTGCCTGGCTATGGCAAGAGCTATCACAGCACTTTGGTGCCAGCTGGTGTCCTGGTGTTCCAGCTGCTGTGGAGAGCTAAGTGAGGAGTCTACAGGTAGGTGAGAGTGCTGTGAGAGGCCTCTGTCTGCTCTTCTGTCCATCCCCCCTCCAGCCTTCCCCTGCCTGTCCAACCTGCTGAATGTCAACTTTGGACAGTTATCTGTGCCCAGCTTGTGTCCCTCAAGCGTTCCCGGGGTTGGAGAAAGTAGGGAACTGCAGACAAAGTGGCATGTGTAAGATTTTAGTCCTCGACAGGCTCTTCTGGTGGGAGGCTATGATGCCTTATAAAGATGAATGATTGGAGTAGGTCTGCCCAGGCTTTGGGCTCCTAACCACCAAGGGAGCTCTGCTTTGGAGGCAGGACCACCCAGCCCAACAGGCCTGTCTTTGATTTTATACAAATCCACTGGGGAAACAGAGGAACAGATGGCTAGACTGGGGGATGAGCACATGCACGCACATGCAGTAACGTGCTCGCGTACCCACACATGCACTGCAGAGTCTGGCAACCATTGGCCTCCATCACTTCCCTGCTGAAGGTTTCTGTTCAGGGTTTTGGTTGATGATTTGAGGTGGGGGGGGGGAGTAGCTGGGAGGAGGGTGGTTGAGAAGTGGCCAGGTGTCCAGATTGAAAAATGCTTATGCAGGTGAAGGACTGGGAAGAGAGAATGCAAGTCGCTGACTGGGGGGTTATCATATTTATTACCTTTCTCATGGAAAAACACACTGAAAGCTGCTAAAATAAAAGAGGGTATGGTGGCAACAACTGGCTGAAGACCCAACCACATAAGTGATCCAGCGTCTCCATCTTGAAAAGTCGGTTCTCGCAGTTTTGCTCCCTTTGTGCTATATATTTTCCTTACAATAATTGTTCTGTTTTATCATTCTGCTTCTCAGCTGGACCCAAGCAAGTTAGTTTCAGATGCATAACCATTGACACGGGGAGGGGGGGGGAATTGAAGTACCCAGTTGCATTTGAAATGGGACTTGCCTCTAATCCTACATGAACATGGCCAGAAGTCTGCATCTTGCTCTTGTGAGTTGGGCTCAGCTACCTTGCCATGGCACATGGCTGGCAATGGTGTCATATGTAATGCTGGCTCTGTTGCCACCATCAGTGAAATCAGACAATTCAGGTATGATTAATAAAGCAAATGTTCCATATTCATCTTGTTACCTACAGTTGAGCTGTAATCTTTCTAGTATGTACAGAAATCGGAAATCACTCACTGACAGAGATAAAGGAGAGAGATCATTAAACAGACCCACCAGCTTGCTGCCACCACGTGCTTTAGAGACCACCACCCACAACGTTCAAATCAAAATTGGCAGTTAAGTCTACTATTTTTCCTTCCTCTATGTCTCTGCCCCTTATGTGCTTCTACACATAGCTTGTTTTGATTTGAAACTCTAAATGACTGCTGGAAATGATCCAACCTAACCTTTGACCCAGGCCCCAGTTCCATTTCATTATTACATGTATATATACATATATACTATATTTAGTACGTATATACATACACACATATACACCGACACAGACACATACAAACATGTGTAGTCATATATAAACATATATATCACACAATTTAGGATATATATTCATATATGCAAATATATTTACATTTATTTATTTATTATTTGTGAGTGAGGGTGCATGTGCCATAGCACATATGTCCAAGTCTGTCGGGTGGATTCTAGGGCTCAAACTCAGGTCACCAGGCTTGGTGGCAAATGCATTTACCTGAAGAACTATCTCACTGGTCCTTACCAGCGTTATAAATTGACCACAGCTACAAACAAATTCAGGATCTCTCTCCAACCCTTCTCTTTGCTGTCATCATCACTTTTCAATAGCTCAAGACTTTAGCCTTGGATTCATCCCTGTTTCCTTATCCAGTCAATCACTGGCAGTCTCCCACAAGTGCCCCATGAATCCATCTCTTCTTGGCCATTCCTACCATCATTATCCTAGCCAATCTCTCATAAGCTTACAAATGGATTGCTGCCTCAGCCTCCTAAATAATCCCCCTGCATCCATCCCCACCACCCCACACCCAGTGCTGCTGCCAAAAGAATCTCATCATGGTACTCCCTGATCAAAAGCCTATAAAGTGCCCTTTGCTTACCATATAAAAGGGAGTTTCATTCCCTGGGATCCACAACAGTTGGGACTCAGCATTTGCTCAGATTTGGATATGGTTTGAGTATGCCCTGCCACCCATCCAAAGGGCTTATGTATTGAAAGTGAATCAATCCCTTTTCTGAGGTATTCACCCCATTGTGAGGAAACAATCAACTGTGGTGTTTAGAAGCGTGACATTTAGAAGTTCATTAGGAATTAGTAAGGTTATCGGGGTGACACCTAAGTGACTCAATACTGATGGCTTTATGAGAAGAGAGAAACGGGAGAGGGAGAGACCAACATAGACCACCACACACACACACACACGCACGCACGCACGCACGCACGCACGCACGCACGCACGCACACCCTCCTTGTCTCTTGCCATGTAATATACTATGTCACCTCAGAACTCTGCCAGCAAGGAATCCATCACCAGATGTAGGCATTTGACCTTACAGAACTATGAACTAAATAAACCTCTTTTATTTATAAAATAGCTTGTCTCTGGTATCTTGTTCTAGCAATAAAAAACACTAATAATTATATATCAGCATTATAAAAAAATCATTGTCTTATATTTCTGACTCTTCTCTGGCTTCTCTCTACCCTAGCGCACCTTACTCCATGCTCACTCCCTTTCTTTTTTTTTTTTTTTTTTTTTTTTTTGGTTTTTCGAGACAGGGTTTCTCTGTGTAGCTTGGGAGCCTGTCCTAGAATTCACTCTGTAGACCAGGCTGGCCTCGAACTCACAGAGATCCGCCTGGCTCTGCCTCCCGAGTGCTGGGATTAAAGGCGTGTGCCACCACCGCCCGGCACTCACTCCCTTTCTCTACAGCCTTCTTTCTGCTGTTTCCTCTGCCCACAGTGGCCCCCTCTTTTGTGCCAATATTTGTATCATATCCCCTACCCAAGGGGCTGAATCGAGCCTCTGCTGTGGTCTTTCCTGACTATTCAAGCCCTTATTAGCTGCCACTTCCTTTTTAATTACAGCTTTCCTTGACTATAAGAGCAATACCTATATATAGTGGGAAACTTGGAGAACATGCTCAAATACAGAAGAAAACAAGGCACCCACAATTGCCCCTCTTTTTCGAGCCTGAACACATTTCAGCACCAGATCCTACCATCTTATGCTGCTTCAATATTCTGTATATTTGCTTTCCTCCCCAGCCAGGGAGGGAGCTCTTCGGAGACCTCCTTCTTATTCATGTGTCCTCCAAGACACTGAGAGGCCTCAACGAAAACTTGATATGCCTTATCCAGGCTAGAGGGCTACTGTCCATTGCTGAGGGGAGAGGGGGCCATGTTTAAGCAGCTGGGCTTGAGGTTTCAAACCTTATGAAGCCATTATGGCTCACCACCTTCCTCTTCCACAGAAGAGAGAAATGGATATCAAGAGAAGGCTGAGAAGTCAATGTATAGAATGCCCTGGAATTCTGCTGCCTCTAATGATGTGATCACCTTGTGAAACTTTCTTCTTCCTTTTTATTTTTGAGAATTTTTTTAATTACAGCATTTACGCTCTCCTTCTCTTTCCTCCCTCCAAACCCTCCCATATTCCCCTCCTCACTCCCTACACGCCTTCAAATTTATGCCCTCTTTTTTCATTAATATTATTGCATATATATAACCTGTTCAGTCTGCATAATGTTACTTGTATGTCTGTTCTCAGGGCTGAGTGTTTTCATGCTGTTTCTTTACTGTTTTAGGAAGCCCCTAGATTCAAGGTTAGTGGCCAGAATGAACTTTCCCTAATGTGTTGGAATTAACCAACAAGAATCCATAATTATCTCCTTTGTCCATTATATTAGATGGGAAACTTTTCATCCTGGACAGATTAGTCAGCTTACCATCACTATAATGAAATATCTGAAGCAATTATCTTATAAAGATAAAAGGTTTATTTGGCTTAAGATTCTGGAAATTCCAGCCCAAGACTATGTAATTTCATTGCTTTGGCTTTTGAACGAGCAGCACATCCTGTAGCATGTAAAGGAACAAAAGGCTCATACCATGAACCAAGAAGCAGAGAGGAGGGCTAGGAGACAGAAAGGAGGAGACGGGGAGAGAGACAGGAGGAGTCCCATAATCCCCTTCCAGGTTATATCCCCAATGACCTAAGAGCCTCCCATAAAGCCCTACCTCTTAGAGGTCCATAGACCTCTCAGTACAGGTACCCTGAGGACTAAGTTTTAATGGATGGATCTTTGTGAGGCTACTGCCCATAGTCAAACCAGAGCACTCTTTCAGGACCATCTGCCTGCTCATTCTTCTTCCCTCCTTCATCTCACTAAAGTATATCTCAGTTTCCCTGGTTAACACCTTCACTCTAACCTATACAACCAACACGTCATAGTCTCAGAGACTGACGTGAAAGTCATTTGCTCCCTGCCACTCCTCACTTCAGCCCTAGACAGAGTTCAGCCGGTGTCTCTACTGGAAGTAAACGCTGTCCCATGTTTCTGCCCATGTTCATTGTGGTTCATGACCTCCACCAACATGTTCTGCCATTGACCTTGGACCCAGCCTGTTTTAAAATATTAATATGGACTTGCTATTATATTATTGTATCAGAGTGTTCCCCCTGCTATTTCTTATCTGAGCTCTATAAACAGCATCAAGCAGAAAGTGTACTCTGGAGTCGGCCTTGCCACTTACTGAATTGTATTTCACGATTTCAAAGACAAATTCTGAACATTTCTGAAAGTAAAATGTGTCTTACTATCCATAGTACATTGTCATTTAATTGGCAGCATTTTTTTTTACTGTCTTAGGGAAACCTGGGGGCGAGGGGAACAACCACCATGTTGCTTCTCCCTGCTGCCGACAGCTTCTTAGAGGCAATGAAATGCATTACTTACTTATTTAACCTCTCTAAGGCCAGTGCCTTTATCTGCAAAGTACCCACCTCAGAGGGTTTTGTTGTGAGGATTCAAAGATAATATTTACTCAGCACTTAGCAAATGGCCAGCACTTTGGTGGAGACTCAATAAATGTTAGCCATTGTAATTTCCCAACTATATAAACTATAAACCCCTCAAGGGCAGGGACATGCTTTTTTTTTTCTCTTTCTAGCAGATGGTCCGTTGTGAAAGGTGGAAAGAATTTCCCTTTCCGAAATTATCTCCTCTGTTAGACTGCCAAACAGCCCAAATTTCAACATTAATCACTCCTCCGAGTTAAAGCGTTATCTCCAGAAGACCTCTGTTAAAATGCAAATATGTCACTTGGGAAGGTAACACATTTATTCATTAGCATTCAGGATCCCATTAGTGTAGATTAGTTTATCAGATTAACTTAGCTGTCACCAGGCAAACCCTGCAAGCCCTGGTGAGGGGGCTGGTAAGATGTGATGATGTAAGGTGGGAGACGAGTGAGGGTCAGGCCTTCCTGAGTTTCTGGCCACCCCTGATCAGCTCTTGCCTTTCCGCCTTTGATGGTGGGTGGGGTTACCACTGTTATCTGCAGTTAACTAGGACAGATGCCAGGGATACAAGAGAAACACATGCGAGTAAAAGGGAATGGCAATGGGAAGCTGGAAAGGACCGTAGAGATGCTCCGGTCTAGTCTCCCTCTGAACACCTGACTCTCACCAGCACTGTGTGACCCCTAAGGCCCTCCACACCATTGCTGGAAAAGTCACATTAGAATACTTTGTTTTGGTTTGCCTTTCTCTCTCTCTCTCTCTCTCTCTCTCTCTCTCTCTCTCTCTCTCGCTCTCGCTCTCGCTCTCTCTCGCTCTCTCTCGCTCTCTCTCGCTCTCGCTCTCTCGCTCTCTCGCTCTCGCTTGCTTTGTTTTAAAACAAGTCTCACTATGTAGCCCAGGCTGGCCTCAAACTCCTGAATGCTGGGACTACATGGATGCACCAAAATGTTTTAGCCAAATATTTTTGATATGGAACAGAAAGTAGTCATATAGTGACCTCTTCCCTCCCTCTTTCTCTTGGCAGCCTCTTTATTGTTATTTTAAACCAGGCCTTGCTATGTAGACCAGGCTGGACTTGAGCTTGCAATCTTCCTGCATCAGGCTCCAGAATGCCAGATTTGGAGGTATGTGCCAGCAACCCTAGAAACGGCAGCCACTTTGCGGTATGTGCCACCAACCCTAGAAACTATCAAAATGTAGCTAGCCCATTTTTTCCATTTCGAGTGTCTTGATTTTTCACTCATGGCGGAGGTGAGTGCTGAATTTCCATTTGTTCAATGACTCCTTTTGAGACATGCTTCCACAGCTGAACTGCTTAGCCTAGAGTCCAATGAACTTCCTGAAATTTTATTTACAGTCAAGTACAACTTTGACTGTAGTCACTACACATCTTGCCTAGGGCCTATAGTTCTCCACATGGGGTCTATGTCCTAGAACAGGTCTCAACCATTGACCTGACAGTTTTTGAATCACTTCCCTTTGGCAACACTCTAATTTGTGTGGCTGCTCTGCAGGGCCTTGTATAGCACTGAGCATGGTACTTTTGGGGGCTCTGAGCAGCACTGAGTGCAGACAGAGGCCAGACTGCTTTTATTTAGTATCACCTTTGGAGAGCTCAAGGTTTAGTGAAGAAAATCCTCTTTTTCTCAGGTAGCTAAGAAATCCCTGCCCAGGATTCAGTCTCTGTATTAGTCACTTTTGTGTCATCACTGCAACCAAAATAACGTGACTGAAGAAAAAAAAATTCAGGGAAGAAAGCTTTATTTTGCCTCATGGTTTCAGGGGGATTTCAGTCTAGTTTGGCAGGGAAGGCACGGTGGAGTCCATAGCAGCAGGAACACGTGGCAGAGACTCCTCACAACGCAGCTGGCCCTAAGCAGAGTTTTTTAAAATGCTGTAAATTGTGCATACGTGTGTGAGGCTGTGTGTATGTATAAGCATGTGAGTGCAGGTGCCTGTGGAGGCCAGAGCATTGAATTCCCCTAGAGCTGGAGTTACAGTCCATTGTGGGTGTGGAAACCTGAATTCACTCCGTCCTCTGCAAAAAGCAGTACACATTCTTAAGGACTGAGCTGGGCAATCTCTCTAACCTCTCAAGCAGTTACGTACCAGAACCAGGGGCAAGCATAAACGTCAAAGGCCTGCTCTTAGTGATTTTCTTTCACCAGCCAAGTCCTACCTTCTCACAGTCCTACATTCTTTAAAATAATAATGCCACAAGAGAAGGACTACGCATTCACATTTGTTTGGTTGGTTGGTTCTTTATTGTTGTTTTTACATCCCAACCAAAGTTTCTCCTCCCGCCTTTCCTCCCAGTTCCTCCCCACCCCCATCCACTCCTCCACCTTCTCCTTTCTCTTCAGACACAGGCAGGTCTCCCCATGGATCTCTGACAGCCATGGTATATCAAGTTGCAGTGAGACTAGGCACCTCCTTTCCTATTGAGGCTGGATGAGGCAATCCAGTAGGAGGAAAAGAGTCGCAAAAGCAGACAGTAGAGTCAGAGATAGTCCCTGATCTTACTGTTAGGAGTCTCACAAGAAGACCAAGCCCTCTGCATATATGTTACAAGCATTCAAATTTTTAACATGAGCTGGTGAACATGGGACTTTTCACATTGAAACTGCAGTAGTCACCTTATTCAAAAGAGCACCTTGGTGTCTACGCCACTCAGTTTACTAGTTGAAGAACACCTTGGCTATTTCAAAGGAAGCTAGTAGATGTCCCTGATGGGGACCCATCTAGTTAGGCTGTTTCATAGGCTAGCAGAGGGGCTATGTGAGTGGACACAGCCCTCAAGGTATCTCCAGTTATCTGATTCTGTTCACTGGAAAGCAGTGATTAATTCATGGACCCATATTAGAGAACATAGGGCAAGGGGAGAGGCCATGCTTACAGCTGACCCTTCTCGAGACAGGAAGCTTTCTAAACTGAAATTTGGGAAACTACCAGCATTAGTGAAGAACAAAGTCACAAAAGTCAGATAATTTGGAAAGGACTTGCAATCACGCATGAGTTTGACATGAGAAGAGACATGGCTTGAGAAGGTGGGGTTCTCCCTGTCTCTGCATACTTATACCCCAAGTAGCACAAAAAGTGGTACATATTAATGTAGTTGAGACCCATAGGATACTATTGGCAAGTGACAATCACCTATAATATGTGACAAAACACAGGCATATCACTGGGGTCTTTTTGTAACTAACGTCTTCTCTATGGCCTAGTATTTGATCAATGTAACAGCCACTGTCTTCTCTAACCACTGCAGACATTGGGTTAGGTTTGGGGGTTTAAGAACTAGTAAGAAAATTCAACTAAGTTATATGAAAGTCACATAAGCTGCTCTGACACACACACACACACACACACACACACACACACACACACACACACACACACACACACCCGAGTCTCTGGCCAAGTATGTTTGAGAAATGCTATACACCCATTTTATAGCTTCAAAATGCACACTGCCGTAGCAAAGGCTCTGTGAAGACCTGTTATAAAGAAGCCTGCTAGCATCACTTAAGGCTTCCAATGTGCATTTGACCACTGACTGCTCTCTCCATCCTTCAATATACCATAGTTAACAGCTTTGGAGAATGCATCTTTCAGCCACAACATCCCCCATTTCATACCTAAGTACACAAATGCCCCCAAACAGTCAAGGTTCTGCAGAAATGGGACAGACATGGGTGAATTTTGTTGAAGGGGAAGTGGACCGAGGCTCATGGGTCAGAGAGAAAGCTTGGAAGCCTGGGAAAAGGGGCCTCAAAATGGAGTTGAGAACAAGATGGGATGCTGGAGACCAGATCCCTCTATCTCACTGTTTGCTGCCGGCCAGCCCCAATAGATGTCATGCTTTTGACTCTGAGCCAACAATGAACAGCAAAGCAGAGCGGCTTTGGCCAGGCCTGGACCCTGCAGGACCATTTGTGGGCACTGGCTTCTCAGCTGGGGCCTTTCCACTTTCATTCCCCACACTGCTCCTCTCCAGCTCCCTCCCCGAGCCTCTGGCACATTTTCAATTTCTTAGTCTACTAGTTGATTCATTTCATTTGGGTCTTGTTCTTTCCTCTTCCTTTCAGGGAGACTCAGGAGGCCTCTGGGTTCACTAATGCCAAATAGAAGCCAGAAAGCATGGGGTGGGAGAAAAGACAAGGCCAAAGGGCAGGGCGTGGGGCTGGTTCCTGGAGGCCTCTGAGCAGCTGGCTGTCATTGGAATCTGAGGAAGTGTCACCAACACCTCTTGAGGTAAACAATCTCCAGCCGGTCTCCAAGAAAAATATACAAGTAGTGGATTGAACACTCAGAAAGGCTGGAGGTGGTCATTCCCAGAGGGTATCAGACTGTAGGAGGCCAGCTAAAACCTGTTGAAATTGACGAGAGAGGGAGATAGAGACAGAGAGAGAGAAAGAGAGAGAGAGAGACAGACAGAGACAGAGACAGAGACACAGAGAGAGAATATGCAGATATGTCTCCATACGTGACTGTATATGAAGGTAAATCAGTAAAGCTTTTGGATGTTTCTTGACTGAGGAGGCCCAGGGGTACACAAGGACCTTTGCAGAGATGCATCAGGATCATAGATGTGACTTGTCACTGGGGAGAAGAAATACAATTTCTGTAGTGCAGTTGCTCTTTCACCACCAATGAAATGAATGAGCTGCAAGGAGATGAGACAGGCTTGTTTATTTTGTTCTATTCGGGGTGCAAATGTAAGGGGGAGTGTACACATGTATGAACAGTGGCCTCTGAAGACTGACCCCACCACCTGTTCCCATTGCCAACAGCCAGGAGGTTTGGCTGGTACTGATAATGCCTCTAGGATTTGATCACGCCGTTTGAATGCCTCTAATCCCGGTGACTCAACGTTCTTGCTTGCTAGGCAGTTTATTCTGTTGCCTAACTGCATTAAGGTTAGGAAATGGGTTCACACACACACACACACACACACACACACACACACACACACACACACTACATTCTTCTATCTTTGGATGCGAAAAGCCGGGGCTCATTGTGTTCTCTCTCTCTCTTTTTCTCTCTCTTTTTCTCTCTCTTTTTTCTCTCTCTCTTTTTCTCTCCCCTGTGCTCCCCTTCTCCTTCCTTTCTCTCTGTCCTCTCCCCCCTCTCTCCCACATTAAGGCCTGCAATAGTAGTCCCATATTTCTATACAGACTCCTAGACTTCGTTGTAGCTTCAAAATATCCTGATTATCTTACAATTCAGCTACCAAGTGCTCCTTCCTTCTGTGGGACCAAGAGGTCTTTTTCACAGACATGTTTACACAGACTGTAGCTTTGCCTATCAGGGTACATCCTTCTTTTTGTTTGAATTCTCTGTGCTCAGGGTTAGAGCCCCACTACCTAGATATGGAAAACTGGACAACACCCCTCCCTCCCTGATCACCTTCAGCTTCTCTTGATAACTTCTTTGGAAAGGTCAAGATTAGAGTTTGGTATGGTAGAAAAGCCCATGCCCATTAGATTTCTTTCAACCCTGGGCAGCCTGGGCAGGATTGTAGTGTGGTTATATGGATGAAGATGCTGAGACATAGGAAACACATCCCAAGAAGTTGACTCACAAAGCATGGTCTCAGACTTTAGAGGGTCTTGTGAAACACTGTAGACTTTGATGTGGGCCTTACTCTGAAAAGAAAGTACACAAATGAAAGAACTCCCTGGTGATTTTATTCCCACATAACCAATAACTATCCCTTGAGTACTTCTTATGCACCAGGCCCTGTTTTAGATATTGGGAATACAGTGGTGTTAGGACAGACAAATCCCTGCCGTGCTAGAGCATACATTGCAATAGCAGCAGCTTCTGTTTCAAATTAAATAAGGGCTAGCAAGATGGCTTAGTGGGTAAAGGCAGTTCATGTCTGATGACCCGAGTTTGATCCCCAGGCCCCACATGGTGGAAGGAGAGAACTGACTTGTATGAGAGTGCACAAATAGGCGGGTACACACATACACACACACACACACACACACACACACACACACACGCACGCACGCACGCACGCGTGTGCACGCACACAATTAAAATGTAATAAGACAAAAGTAATTGACTAGTAAACAAATAGCTTAAGATGCAGCTTTTTTATAGTCACCAGGACCAGTGCTACAAAAACATAAGTAAATGCATAAATTATCACCATTTGCATTAAAATGCTTCTCAAAAAGGAAAGAAGTACAGGGCCATGATAAAAAGTAACAGAGAACTACTTCACCTACACCAGGAAAAGGCTTCTCTAGCTAGGTAGGCATGGTAGCGTATACCTGTAGTACTAGCACTTGGGAGACAGAAGGTTTAAGAGTTCAAGGTCAGCCTCAGCTACACAATGAATTCTAGGCCAGCCTGACCTGTATGAGACCCTGAGCCAAAAAAACCCCTTCAAATAACAATGATGATAAGAGTGATAATGAAATTAATTTCTTAAGAATTGTAAAGGCTGGGTACAGTGCCTGGGACAGCGCTCTGGCCACTACCTTCGAAACATTGGCTTTATTTTGGGAAGAGTGAGAGCTGCACCTCCACTTAAAGAGAGGATTCATAGTCTTCTTGAAATCTGAGATAGTCACCTTGAGAGGAAATCTCTTCAAGACTTTTCCAGATGATCTGACTGGACAACCCTTTCGGGGGTCATATCTAGTACTTGGCAAAACACACTGAAGCTTTTCCAGTCAGGCAAAACCAAGAAAATGGTTTGAGTGAGGAGGTTTGGACTATTGTAGCTATGGCTAGAGAATATATAGTAGAGACGAGAAAGCTATGTAGGGCGGGGCTGTACTGTGGTAAGGATCCAGAAGGAGACTTTGAACTTGATCCAGTCAGCTGGAGAAACTGATGTGAGTTTCTGAACAAGCATAAACAAGGAGAGAAGGAAAGGGAGACTTCCTGTTATCTTTCAGTAACTGCAATTCCTCCTGCTGTAAATGGGAGAGCTCCCCAGTGTAATAGACCTATGGGCCCGAGCCCACATCCCAGCTCTCCCCATTACTAGCTCTAGACTTGCACAAATTACTTAAATGCTCTGTGCCTGGTTTTCCTCATAAGTTAATAACTAGAACAGTGTTTGATAGTTATTTAGTACCCAAAAACCTTTTGTTATTATTATCCAAGGAAAAAACTTGTTGTTGCCATGAATTCAAACTATTTGGGGTAAGGTTTGATCATCTGGGGGTTTGACGAAGCTATATTACCTGGGGCCAGGACCCAGTGTATACAAAGTAAAAGTGGGCCCACTGGCCAATAATCTTTTCAGTTACCCTCCCATAAGCACCCCAAATCCCCACTACTTATTTGCAATCTGGAGAGATATACATTTTAATGGAATTAGCATATGTTCTTATCTTACAATAAGAAGGTTGATTAGTCATTATCACTCAGAATAAAGCAGAACTTCAAAGGAACAGACACAGGATGGCGTATTAGCTTTCTACTATTGTGTACATGTGTGTCTGTATTTAGACAGTTACAACAAAACCTTACCTTACATTTCTGTGGGCCAGGAATGTGGGTGCAGCTTAGTTGGGTGGTTCTGAATCAAAAGCCCCTCCTGAGCTTGCCCTGGCACTGTGGGGTAAGGGCTACAATACACAGACACCAGCTGGAATAATTGGTCTGCCTCCCAACCCACTCATGCGGTTGCTGGCAAGCTTCTCTTTCTCACAGGCTGATAGACTGAGGTTTGCCATGCCTTGCTGTGCCGTGTGCGCCTCTCTGCTACGATGCTCACAACATGGCAGCTTGCGTCCCCCACTATGATTGATTAAAGGGGTTGGAGGGAGGGAAAGACTGCACAAAGTTCAACCCTAAGCTAGCCAATGGCAGAAGCCATGGTCTTTTTATAGCCTTATCTCAGGAGTTAGGGCTCATCACTCGTATTATTCTATATAGTAAAAGTATGTCTCCAACGCATCTTTTTGGCATCCTTGAAAAGAAGAAGAAGAAGAAGAAGAAGAAGAAGAAGAAGAAGAAGCAGCAGCAGCAAAAACAGGTGTCTATATCTGTGTAGGGTTATTTCTGGGTCCTCTAAATGTGATACGTGAAATCCGATCTGGGGCCAGCAAGATGGAACAGCAGGTAAAGGGGGCTGCTGCCAAGCCTAGGGACCTGAGTTTATTCCCCTTCATTCATGGAGTAGAAGGAGAGGAAACAATTCCAGAAAGTTGGCTTCTGACCGCCACATATGTGCATGTATACACACACACACACACACACACACACACACACACACACACAAATAAATAAAATGTAATAAAAACTTCAAAAAATCATATACTTATAGAGGATATGAAGGTGAACATGAGACTATCTGGAGGAATGAATGAGAAGTAAATGAATGAACAGGAGGATGTGAAAAGAGATGAATATATATACACATATATAGTTAAAGTATTTAATAGAGTTGTATGAAAATGACTATGAAACCCATCACTCTGTACAATGAATAGATGCCAATAAAAAGTTATATCTAAAAAAGCATGTTCTTGCCGGAGGGCGGGGGGGGAGGGGAGGATCTGCATGCCTTTAGTCTTAGCACTCGTGAGGCAGAGGCAGAAACGGACAGATCACTATGGGCTTGAGGCTAGCCTGCTCTGCATAGTGAGTTCCAGGTCAGCCGGAGCTACATAGTGGGACTTCCCTCTCTCTCAAGATAAAAAGCATGTTCTCTCAACCCTTATTCCAAAAGCATCTCCAGGACCAGTCCACCCTGGAGGGGATGTGCAAAGATGTATAGACACAAGGTGGGGATTATTTAAGTTGCTGCCTACCACAAATAGATAAGTAGTGAGGACAGGAGATTTAAAAGGGGGAGAAGAGCTAATGCAGTAGAAAATTAGAATCACCTGTCTAACTGGGGAGCCAGCATAAATGGTTACTAGACTTAGTAGTAGCCAAAGATATTGGGCACCAAAAGGGCAGTGTAGATCCAAAAGGTTATGTGGATGGTACCTGGAAGATGTTTAACAACCAGGATTGTGGAAGGTCCTGGGACCTTCCTTGGGTCCTAGCGCAAGTCCATCATACAGAGGTATTATTTGCATTTCCCACAAACACTAGTCCTGTAGGTGAGGCTAGGGAAAGAGGCAAGAGATGAGATGAGGCTCCGGAAGCCCAGTAGCAGCAGAAACAGGTAAGGGGAATGCAGGTTCAGCAGCTGCATTTGTTTGCAGTTGGGAAAGTTGTTAATTTTAGCTTCACACAAGGGGCTGAAACAGGAGGGTTTGTCATTTCTGCTGAGTTAGCCTTGGCCATCTTGTTAACTCCAAGCCGCTGTTTGCAGGGTGGCAAGTTCCCCTAACTAGAATTGAAGACTGTGTAATCTGCTTTAGGCCCAGTCATTCTAATACTGTGGGGAGGGGAGGGCACACAGTCCTAGGAAGACAGGGCAGAAGGGCGGCAAATGCCAACTGGCACTTGCTTTCCTCTTCTAAATCCAGCCCATGTTCTCATCGTGGCTCTGCTACTTGCTGATCTTGTAGTGTAGGGCAAGTCACTTTCTTTCTTAGTGCCTTAATTTTCTCATCTGTAAAATGGAGATAAATTGTCTCTAGCTTACAGGGTTGTTGAGATAAACCACTGAACTAACGAGGATAAAGCAACAAAAAAGAGATACCAGTCCTGACTCACAGCACCCAGTCCCAAAGAGGCAGGTCTCTCCCCACTTCCCACACTAACCAGAATCTCCAGAATATCTCTCTCTCTCTCTCTCTCTCTCTCTCTCTCTCTCTCTCTCTCTCTCTCTCTCTCTCTCTCTCTCTCTCTCTCTCCTCTCTCTCTCTCTCTCTCTCTCTCTCTCTCTCTCTCTCTCTCTCTCTCTCTCTCTCTCTCTCTCTCCCTCTCTCTCTTCTATTTCTCTCTGTCTCTCTGTGTCCCTGCCCCGCCACAGGCCTCCCCAGTCAAGAAATATCCAAAAGCCTCACTGATTTGCCTTCATATATGGGCATGTATGGAGACACATCTGCATATTCTCTGTGTGTGTGTCTCTCTCCCTCTCTCTCTCTCTCTCCCTCTGAGTGTGCTTTTTTAGAGGCTCTACCAGGATTTATACTATACAGGGAGTTGGGTACTCTAATGATCTTCAGTTTATTTAAGAAAAATGTGCATCTCAGAGAGGTAGGATACCTTGCTCGGGCACACACAGCTATGAAATAAAAGTTGGAAACCTAACTCAGATCTGTCAGAGTCTCCAGTCTGTCCTTGATCTAGTCTACCCAACAGTCCAATAGCCCCCACCGTGATTTCAAAACGACATGGGGGGCGAACAGCAGTGCTAGCGGTTGGCTAACAAAAGCAGAAGGCTCTGGGATTCAGATCATGTAAACCTTTACAGTCTTTTTTTTTTTTTTTTTTTTTGGTTTTTGGAGACAGGGTTTCTCTGTGTAGCTTTGCGCCTTTCCTGGAACTCACTTGGTAGCCCAGGCTGGCCTCAAACTCACAGAGATCTGCCGGCCTCTGCCTCCCGAGTGCTGGGATTAAAGGCGTGCGCCACCACCACCCGGGTAACCTTTACAGTCTTACAAACTTAACCCTGCAGTGAAGTTTCTACTCAACCTCCTGAGGCAGAAGTAGAGGTTCTCACCTGTGAGAACCCTCATTCCCAAACCCCCCACACACAGACAGAGAGAGAGAGAGACAGAGAGACAGAGACAGACAGACAGACAGAAGGGGAGACAGAATTTTCTGACACATGACCAATTTCCTTCTACATCCATTTCTGAAGTCAAGAAATGGGAGCAAGTGCAGCTGTGTCTGTTCAAAATACTAAGCCCCCAAAGCACATTCTCCTTCCCAAAGATGCAGGTACGGCTCCCTTTCCTATTACCATGGAATCTCGGGTCCTGCATCAGGAAGTAGGATCTGACCTGGACAAAACTTGTCCTGGTCTCCATGTTCAGTTCAGCTCCGCCTTCTACAAAAGCTTCACAAAATGAAAAACTTAGAATCTTTGGAGTTTGAGGCATGGAATTAAAGATAAAGAATATTTCAGAATTGAGGGCTGGCTTGGAAGGAAGGAAGGAAGGAAGGAAGGAAGGAAGGAAGGAAGGAAGGAAGGAAGGAAGGAAGGAAGGAAGGAAGGAAAAGAATGGGTAGAACAAAGAAAGAATAAAAGGCACAAGGACCAAGAGAAAGGAGAAGGGAAATTCAAGAGGAAATTGAGGAAGAAAAGGAGTTAGAGAATCATCAAATGGAGGAGACATAAGGATGGTAACTACAAAGAGCCAAATGGAGAGCAATCCTAAGACAATGCCTGCCAGAATTGTCAAGCAGGAAGAACTTGGGGTCAGCCATCTTATTGGTAACAGGGTTATGAGGCTTAGCTGAAATCTCTCTCGGCTCGAGGTTTATACTTAGGTTGCACATTCCTTGAGCGAAGCTTGCCTGGGGCCAGGTGGTGCTGGGGATTAATAGAGGAAGCCAATTAATTCCTCTGCAAGCCACCTTTTGGCACCATTGCTACTAATGAACAGCATTTACAAAGTGCCTGCTCTGTGCCAGCAAAGATAAGAGATCAAACAGCAGAAAGTAAAGGCAAAAAAAAAAGAAAGGAAGGGAGGATGGAAGAGAGAGAGAGAGAGAGAGAGAGAGAGAGAGAGAGAGAGAGAGAGAGAGAACTGGGTGAAGGCTGCAGTAAGTTAAACTGCCAGGTAGGAGTGGTTGTGTGTGTGCTCTGTGTTTCATAGCCCAAGGAGGATAGATGGAAAGGAAGGCCCTATATGAGAGACTCCAAGAAGAGAACAGGTATGTATGCCAGAATCTTATTTTAGAGAATGATCAGGCCCACCTTCATCCAGAAGCAGGACACGCTCGGAATTTAGAGTAGAGGACACCAAATGTCATCTGTGATGTGTGATGTGTGATGTGTGGTGTGTGTGTGTGTGTGTGTGTGTGTGTGTGTGTGTGTGTGTACCTATATGTCTATTCAGAGAGAGGAGCACTGTTCTCTCCTGAGGCATGGATGCATTACACATACATGGATAACATATTCTATGAGCCCTGGTATCAGTGGGTCTTTACAAAGCCTGTGCAACTGGGGCCCTGGCTGGATGATGCATTTATGTTTTCTGTGGCTCTTTTTCCACTGCCCCAGCCTTGCCCTGCACAACATCCAAAGGAGGAAGCAATCATTGGTTTGAGAAGAATCCTTGAGCCAATGAAATGTCAGCTCAGCTACTGTTTCCAGATGCCTAAAGGAGACTTGTCTATAAGATGAAGAAGCAAACTCTCTGTTGAGCAGAAAATTTGAGAATGGGAAGGCAACTTGGTTTTCTAGTGAATGAAGGGTTTTGAATTTTGATTCATTGATGAAATTCTTTCCAAAGTATGAAGCCTCTGCTCTTGTCTTGCAATGGGAGGCCCAGTGAAATAGATTCTGTGTTTGGTGATTAAGGATTTTGCTTTCTAAATATTTGCCTTAATGCTTAGCATCCCAAAAAGGTGGTAGCAGGCAGAATACTAGATTCTGGGAGCCAGCCAATACATATGGTCTCCATTCACAGTGAAGCCACCTACTATCAGGTGACTTTGGACAGTGGCTTGTTCTTTCTGAAGCTTGATTGCCTCTACTGTAAAGTGGAGCCATGTTATGTTTTATACAACAGGGAAAACATGCACTGAACTCAGACCATCTCTTGAAATATTCCTTCATGCCAGCTATTTTGTTATTCTTTGCCTTTTGCTTCAAACAGCTGAATAAAGAAATGTATTTGGTCAATTGATAAATAAGATGCTAAGACAGACTGAATTTTTATTTGCTGAGATTTTACTGTGGGTCTCATTTCCTCATAGATTGCTAACCCTGAGGGCATACTGCCTCCACCCAAATCATTCAACTCTTATATCCCAGTATAGTTGCAAAGAACCTCGCCGATGCTTAGTCATGTTCAATAAATGTGCCAGTGCCAATGTCGATGTCTCTGTCTCTACACCACTGGGCCAAGTTGCAGGCTCAGACAGGGTCCTCATTTTGATATCTCTGGATTATTCCAGAACCTGGCTTTCAGCGGTTATGGAAGAAATGGTAGCTGCTGTGGCTGCTGTCATTATTCTGAGAAAACAGTAGAAATGAATGCAAGCTTGCCCGTTCCATAGCAGTTGCCAGAGTTGGGAGCAAAACCACAGCTGGAGGGAAGTGGGGCCCAGAAAGATTTGACCAATGAGGAAACTAGGGCTGGACAATCCTAAATCAGGCCATATGAAAGAATCTACTGACTTTTCAACAAATACAAGAAAAGGTAATAGCAAAAAGAAAGAAAGAAGAGAGAGAGAGAGAGAGAGAGAGAGAGAGAAAGAAAGAAAGAAAGAAAGAAAGAAAGAAAGAAAGAAAGAAAGAAAGAAAGAAAGAAAGAAACCAAAGAAGTTAGTAGTCTTGTCCTGATTCCTTCTCTTGGCCATTTCTCATCTGCCCATTGGCTGGAGTCATTCATTTCATCTGATCAGGCTGAGGGTTTGAGATAAAGGGAGAGCTACACACACACACACACACACACACACACACACACACACACACACACACACACACTCCTATGGTAGGATTCCCAGCTTAGGTGACTCCTGAGAGCCTGAGCCTTAATGGAGGAGAGCAAAGATGGCCAGTGGGATCTACCCAGGGCCTGGTGCAGAAGGGTAGGCAGTAGTAGCATGTATACTTGAGGATTCTGGAAGCACGGGGTATTGGCCTTGCTCCAGGGAATACCATTGGGATGGCCCCAAATAGGAAGAACCAGCAGGATGCCCTAAGGTAGTTATGATCCTAGTTTGGTGATACTGCAGACAGAGATAGGGTGGTCATCTACCACCAACAGAATTGTGGGGAGAGAGGCCAGGCAACCAGTTCACCCAGGACGGGACTGTCATATAGAAATATTCCCATCTGGATAGTTCTAGAGAAGCAAGTCTGGGTAATGATAAACTATGAATTTTATGCATGAGCTGAACATTGAAAAACTTCAGCCCCAAGCTCCTGGCTTGCATCTGAGCCAAATCCCACTCGCACAGCATTTAATCAGCTTCCTGACAGATCCCAGGAAAAGGGAGATGAATTTACGACATTGATTAGCTAATCCCCAAGTGCTGCACTTACTCCGTGATCCAAGAGCACCAGGCTGGGGCCTCTAGACTTGCCGCTGCCCAGATTCTGCAGCTGCTCCGATAGCAGGTGGGCTTGGGGACCGCCCCCTGGAGAGGAGGACTGAGCTAATATGTTCTCTCTCTCTCAGACTTGCTTCCCACCTCAAGATGCTCCCCAACCATGGATGCATCTGGGCCTTAGGAGTTATTCTCATCTTTGCCCTCCACTCCCTATGTGGTCCCTGCCAATTTATTACTCATCTCAACCTTGTGCCAAAGATGCCTTGTCCTTGCCTCTACCAATGCAAAGCATGTCAGCTTTCAAGGTCTGCCTAGAACCTCTCCTCCTTCAGGAAGCCCGCCCTGATTATGAGGGTCCCAGGGAGCATTCCTTCCTGCCGTTTCTAATGCTTGTCCCAACTACTGATAATCACAGACCATGACTAGAACTAAACCAGAGGGTAGTTAGTTTTATCCAACCATGTCTGCCATTGCTAGATTTTTTGATCACAAAGATAACATGTTCATTATGACAAGTCAAAAAGAATGGTTTTAAGAAGCAATTAATCTCTCCCTCAACTCCTCACATCTTTTCTCCTCGGAAAACCAATCTTTCCAGGCTCAGTGTTCTGATTCTGCTCAAACAGACATGTCTATGTATATGACCTGTCCAAGTTACTGCTAAGAATTTTGAAGCCCTGAGAGGACATGATTTTTCCAAGGTCACACACAGAGCTGGCTAGGAGCTGAGTTGAAAATAGGGCCCTGGTACCCAGGCTCCCAATTCCCAGCCTGGTACAGTTGTGGCTTAGTTGCTTCCTGAGAATCTTCTGTCCCCAAGTGAACTGAAAACTCAACCAAGGGGAGGGGAACGAACAGCCCATGTGTTCTCTCTTGCATTTCTCACAACACCTAGCACAGTTTTGAGCATCTGGTCCAGGCTGTTTACTAAATGTTTGTCTCCTCATTTTAACTTCTCTCTGAAACAAGACACAGTATAAATAAAGAGAAAGAAAATGTTTGACTCGGTGCCTGGCTTTGCTAGACTGAAGAGCGGAGCCACGCAATCATACAGAAATTGATTGTTAAGATGGCTAGGGTAAAAAAAAATGCAGCTGAAGTCTCAAGTGATTGGTGTCTGTGTACAGATATCTGAAGACAGAGACAAAAAGAGCTTGAATGAGTGAGAGACTTATGCTCTGTGCTGTGCTAAAAGAGCCATGAGCCTGTCTTAGGGTAGGGTGGGGACAGTTCTGAAAATGGGACTGAGGGCCATGGGTACCACATCAGCTCTTTTTCTTTTTTCTTTTTTTTTTCTCAAGACAGGGTTTCTCTGTGTAGTTTTTTGGTGCCTGTCCTGGATCTCGCTCTGTAGACCAGGCTGGCTTCGAACTCAGAGAGATCTGCATGGCTCTGCCTCCCGAGTGCTGGGATTAAAGGCATGTGCCGCCGCCGCCACCACCACCACCACCACCACCACCACCACCACCACTGCCCGGCCCACATCAGCTCTTAATCTCCTCATCCTACAAGACTTATGGTCAGGTCAGCTGCTGCAGTGTGTCCCCTCCTCACGCACTGCTACTGAAGCCTCCACTGGCTGCTGCCAAGGGCTTAAGGCTCTTCTCTCTTTCTGAGAACCTGCTTTAGGGCCATTATATTCCTTTGTGGCATAATGGTGCTGAGACTTGTACAGATTTATTCGATGCATTTGTTTCTTGTTAATCAGTTGTGAGGAGAGAGGGGACTGGGCTGAAATGAAGGCCATTACCTCCACCTGCAGGGATTGTCTCCTACCCCAGTGAAGCCTCTGGCCACATCAGCTGCTAGGAAGGCAGAACCCTTGGGAAAAATCATAAACACTAATTGAATTTTCAAGCTGCAACCAATGTTCAAAATTATCTATGAAGATTATTAATGCCTCATATTTATACAGCATTTCATAGTGTATGAAATGACTATATGTGACTAACTCTTCTGATTTTAGGTGTGGGTTCCTTTGTTTATTTAAAAAGATCCTGCCAACTGGAGAGTAGATGGTTGTTAATTTCTTAAATGTGAGAACGGTATTGTGGTTATATAGGATTATTCTCATATTAGGAGGTAAATTACCAGATATTTAAGGAGTGAAGTGTTGTGATATTGGAAACTGTAAAATGCTATAGCATTTGAAAGGACATAGCTAGAGTCAGAGGGGTGTGAAGTTGTTGCTTACTGAGTCCAGAGCTTGATTTCTGGAGATGGCTGACCATTGTAAAAAATAAAAAAACAAAAACCAACAACAAAAAACTAATGTCACTGAAATGTATACTGAAAAAGTCACAATGGTAAATTTCGTTGCGTATATTTTGTCACAATTATATGAGAGAGAAGAAACAGACATGGGGGGAACTGGCAAAAGTCTTAGGAAATGTTGAGTCTAGGTGATGAATATAGAAAAAATTACTGACATGATCAAAGTACCGTACATACTTGTATGAAAGTTGTCTGTATAAAACTCAGTACTATGTACAATGAATGTACATCAATAAAAAATAAATTACAGTATTGGTCTTAAGTCTAAATCTAGCTGTTCTGCATGTCTACAAATATTTGTCATCATAAATGGACAAAATAAAAGAAACTCTTAATGTGAGCAGGTTTATAGAGAAATGGACACGTAGCTTTCTGTAGCTGACCCAGATTGTACTGAAGATGAGTCATGTGTCCCAAGAGCACTTGGAAGATTGGAGCAGTGATGGAGAGGAGGCAATGGCTGAGTCACTGTGTGGCTGTGCATTACTAGTTCATTGACAGGTAAGAGGGCAGAGCTATAGCAGATGTCTACTGGGGCTGATTTGGGTGAATGATGGGCAAGTTATTATACTGACAGTTCTTAGGTTACAGCTACCACAGCTCATGATTAGGGTTACCTCAACGGTTCTGAGTCATTCAGAGGAAGGTATGTTTTTGTCACATGCCCCCTATGGGTCATGGCGTTGCTTGTCAGTCATCTATGAATGAATGGAGAATGGAGACATAGCTGACATTCTCATCAGTTCATTTACATTAGCTTTGTACTATCCAGCCCTGATCTTCACATCTCATCAAACTGCATATCTAGTAGGTGGGAGTCAGTAGGGCTCTCTAAAAAGTGACCTGCAGTGGCATGATGGTAGTGGTGAGGGGCCCAAGTTTTGATAAAAAGGAGATATCAGCAGGAAGGACCAGTCACTCAACCTGACTTCTGTATGATCTATTGGTCATTTGAGGTTTTGCTCATGAGGGAGAAAGGGAACTGTAACCAGGCACTAGGACCTTCCGAATTACATGCTCAGAGAAAGAAGGTGTCACCCATCTTTCTGCTGGCAGGTGTGAGGCTTAGTTCGGAGCTCAACAAACAGAGTCATTAGGTTGCAGGCCAGCTCTCCCAACCACACAATGAATGGTACTCTGTGGGGATCACTTTGTCCCTGCTTCGCCTTTGCTACACCGGCCCGGCTTCAGCCCCAAGAGACAGAAGGGCTCTCGACCATCCCAGTGCAGGACAGAAAGGGACAGGGACATAATTTGCATTTTCCCTTGGCAAGCTTTTGCCTAGTGTCTACATCAATCACTATAAAGGATAAATGCCACCAAGAGAATGGAAAGAGGGGGAGCAAACGAGAGAGAGAGAAAGAGAGAGAGAGAGAAAGAAAGAGAGAGAGAGAGAGAGAGAGAGAGAGAGAGCGCAAATATAGAGTGAGCTAGATTGAATAAACCTGCCCAACTCCTGATAGAGGAAGCAAGCTGGTCACAGGAAAGCTAGCCAGAATGAGTCCTTGGAGATTCTCCTGAATCTCTGGGACTTCAGCCTCTAGGAAATTAAATCTCCTCCTGTGTCATGTTTGATAGCCATGTTCCAAAATCATTGAGTCTGGGTCTGGACAAAATCTGGCTGCTCACAAGGGCCAATGCAGAATGGGTATAGCAAATGAATGTAAGTGGGAGGCTGGCTAGAGATAGACTAGAAGGCAGTGCTTTTTAAATTCCATTTTCTTCCTAATATTGTATGTAACTGCATGTAAATAAGCCAGGACTTACTGAGAGGAAGGGACTGACCCAATGATACCCAGCTAATTAGTCCAAGTAGAGCCCCAGAATCCTAATCTAGTCTTAAAAAAAAGGCAAGGTCTCACATAGCCTTAGCTGGTCTTGTACTCACTGTGCAGCTGAGGATGGCCTTTAACTCATGATCTTCTTGTCTCCACCTTCCATGGATGGGATTATAAGAATGCACCACCATACCTGGTTTAACCCAGTCCTTTTAAAATGAATCATTACAGTGCTCACTGTGCAAGTAAACAAACAGCACCCTCCTCCCCCAGCAGAGAGCTGTTTTCCCTCACATACCTTTGCCAGGCAGTCCTAATTGAAATGTGGCCTTGAAAAAGCGTATCCCCTTCCCTGTCTTCCCACAGCAAGGTGGCCATGCTCTGGACTCAAGCCAAGGTCCAGTAGGTCCTCACGTTCTTTTCAGCCTGCTCCCCCTCCCTCTCTTTTGTCAGCAGAGGCTTACTGGAAAGGCCACTCTGAAATGAAGATAATGTCTGTGCAGTGCTTGTTAGTAGGCGACTGCTGGCTGACTTCAGCCTTGGCCCTCTCCCTCGGTCTTGCCTGAGCTTTTTGATATGTGTTCCACTTTCCTGGTTCTTACCTGTGACTCTGAGCACAGAGATCACCAGATTCTGCCCAAAGGTCCACAGTTTTCCTTCCCTCAGCTTCCTCTATCAGGTTTCTGGAGAAGAGGAGCCACAAGCAAACCTAACACAGGCTTTTAAGGGTCAAGATACCTAAGAAGAGGAAGGGGGCCTTAATGTGTCTCCATCGTATGGACAGGGAAACTGAGGATTACTATTATGGTATCCTAGCTTCGTTTTCATCCCAGAGCAGAACAGGAAAGAACAGCATCCCCAAAGAGCATGCTTGGATAGGAGTCCCACCCAATATTGGGCAGGGTAGTTAAGTGGCAATGCACATGAAAGGGAGTCCAGGTGTTGGAAGGCAACAAAGGCATGTATTACTTTTACAGTAAGATAAAAACACAGTTAAAACATGTTTGGTGAGCAGAAGGATCTGGAAAATAATTCCCTGAAAAAGAAAATTGCATCTTCACCTCAGATTCACAGCTTCCCACCGGTCTGGTGATCCAGCTGGTTTCTCCATTGCCCCTACTCATAGACCCAGCCTTTCCATGCTCCAAAACCAAAGATGATAGGATGTTGGGCCAGTCTCCAACCACTCAGTCTCTTGAGCCCCAACATGGAGGAGAATAGTGATGTACTGTAGTTTGAGCTACTCCATACAATTTCAGAGGCTTTCACCAAGACCATACCTCTGTTTCCCAAATCATGTGCCCTCACAGAGAGCCCAGATGGACTTAGCTCTTTTTTTTGGGGGGGGGGACACATGGTTTTTGGAGCAGAGTGTGGACTGGCTTTCCATTCCCACTTATTGTCTTGGCTAGGTTGGGTCTTGTCATGCTGCTCATGTCCAGATTCCTCAGCACTCAGCCCAGGATTTTCTGCCCTTGTGTTCTGCCCTCCTATTTACCCTAGCTACCCCACATCTTAGATGCCTCCTGTTCTTCCTGGTAAAAATGTGCTAACCGTTTGTCTGAACTCAGACTCTGACTGCCATGCCCACTGTTGGCTGTGCCCTGCCCTCCCAGCTACTCCTCTGTAATCCGCTGTCTTGGGAGAACACATCCTCAGCCTAAGCTGACAGGGCCCAAATATAGGGCAAGAGGGGGCAGGGCTCTCCATGGAACTCCCGCCTCTTGTTCCTTGCCTGCCTTTCTGAATAGAGGGTAGTGCTGCTCTTCGCTGCAATGTGTATAGATAGATAGATAGATAGATAGATAGATAGATAGATAGATAGATAGATAGATAGATATAGATAGATAGATAGATAGATAGATAGATAGATAGATAGATAGATAGATACACATGCATATACAATATACAATACATATACATCAGGTGCACAAAAAGTGACAGTGGCTAGAAACTGTCATCTAGAGAGCTTAATCATGTCCATGTAGTACTGGGTTAAGACTCCTCCTGCACTGCAAAGGAATGACTGAATCAAGCTGGAGAGTTGTGCATCATGTGAAGGCAGGGGAGCAAGCAGGTGCTTCCTTGAGACCAGTGTATCTCCTTCTGGCTATGTTCACACTCTGTTCCCAGACCTTCCAGACACTACAGCCTTCCAGTGAGCTGCTTGTACTGCCCCCACCGCCTGAAGATTATGCTACCAGATGGACCTGAAGGAAATTGCCCAGCAGAGTCAATCTGGGGAAGAAAGGGGCCTTGGGATGGGACCAGCACTGGGTCAGTCAGTGGGGAGGTAACAAAGAGGGAGCCAACCTTCCTAGACTTCCATACTGGGAAAGGGAAGTCAATTGCTCCTCCTCTTTCTCTTCCTCGGCTTAGCCACTGCAAGGGAGGACTATCAAAAACCTTGAGAAAATAAGAATATGAATAGAACACTAAGCATTCTCCTCAGATCCCAGAGTCAGAAGGAGGCAGACAGTGGAAGAAGAGGTGCAGAAATCCGTCAGAGCCTGCCATCAATCTTCAGCCTTAACAAGCTGCATCAGTCCGAGGGCAGGGCACAGGAGCTCTGGTGAGAGCTCCTTTCTTGGCCAGGAGGAGCCAAAGAAAGAAGAGACCAACAGTAGGCAACTCAAGCAGAAGTCTGGGAATGTAGAATTCTTTAAGGAATGTCTAGACCAGGGCAATCCAACTCCAGATAGACCCTAGATGGTAGGAATCTTTGGAAGGTCCAAGAACAATGTCTGTAGCCACGGAAGACTAGAAACTGTTTGATTTCCCAGCAGCATCCTTTAACAGTGCAGATAACCTCTAGAATGAATACAAATTCCAAATGACCTGAATAACTAACACCAAGGATCTCTTCAGGGAAAGACTCAAAAGCTCTTAAGAGAAGGGAAGCCCAAATTCCCTTTGTTCACCGTTACAGATGTCTACCTCCCGATTCTTCTAAAGTCTCTGAAAAGGATGCTCCAGTTTAGTCACATCAACGGGCCAAGGCAACCCAGAAATTTGGTGAGCAGGAAGCAAAGGGATAGTGCTGGGGAGTGGAAGGAGCTGCTGATGCATGGAGCTTGAGTTCCTCCGGTAGGAAAGCTATTCTTCAGAAGCCTTGGTTAGGACTGGAGTCTTTGCAGAGGCCCCAATGCAGTTGAGATTTTCTTCTGGGGCACTGGAGAAGATTGGGAGATGATTGAGGTCAAAGAGAAATTTCCCAAAGAAGCATCTCTCAGCTACCAAGCGAAGGATCCTAGACCAAATTAAATGTTTCAGGCCCATTCAGATACAATGATTTGTTCAATTGTGTTAGAAAATACCCAGGTTTCTTCTTTAGTTTAATTCGCTTACTAGGTTTTCAAACACAGCTCTAGGGACTGACAGAATGGTTCCATGGGTCAAAGTGTTACATAAGCTTGACCAGCTCCAATCCTTAGATCCCACAGTGGAAAGAAAGGACCAGTTCCCTAGGTTTTCCTCTGATCGCACATATGCCCACTTTTGTGCACATACATGACACACACATTCATATAAATAAATTATTTTTGAAAAAGAGCATCTTTGGGACTGGGAATAATTGCTCAATGGTAGAGCACTTGTCCAGCATGCCAAGGTTCTACGTTCAAGCCCCAGCACCGCCAAATATACAAAATTAATTAAAAAAAACACAACTCTTTCAAGATCATCAAGGAAGAGGAGACTGAAAGACTGCAAGAGGCAGAGTTTGCTGAAGACTGCTGAGAAACAGTGTCTTCAGGGCGTGACAGGACCACTGCATGCACAAACTCACTGCGGCTGTGGCTGCATGTACAAGAGCAAGCCAGTCCAAATTCCACCATAGGTGGAGGCAAGGCTCACCAAGAGGAAGAGCTATTAGTAGTTGATGGCTGCTGGGGGAGGAAACGACAGTTCTTCTGGAACGTGACCCTGCTCTAGGTTGACAATGCTCTAGCAGATGGTCTTGCATTCATGCACACTGGCAGCACTAATTGGACCCAAGGAGTTAAAAATGGAGGGAACCGAGGGAAAGGTGGAAATGATGTAAATAAACTCTTAAAAAGAATACCATCATGCCAGGTGGTGGTGGAACATGTCTTTAATTCCAGCGCTCAGGAGGCAGAGGAAGGCGGATTTCTGTGAGTTCGAGGCCAGCCTGGTCTACAGAGTGAGTTCCAAGGACAGCCAGAGCTACACAGAGAAACCCTGTGTTGAAAAACAAAAAAAGAATAACATCACAAAGGGCTCATTATGAGTGGAAAAGTGGGATATGGAGTGAGTCATGACTGGAAGGGGCCGGAAGCAAAGATGGGAGTGGATGATGGACCACATATAAACACGTGACTTGGAGCAAGATATACCATGGCAGCCGGGTCCTTTTCACCTTTGCTGCCTCCTGTGGCACACAATGGAAGAGCGGTGAGAACACATTGAGAATTCTGCCAAGGGATACATAAGGACCAGGGAGTGAAATGGCCATCATTACCAGCACTTTTCCTTTAAGAACGTTCTTTTAAATTACCTTTTAAAAGAGTACATGAAATTGAGAGAGACACATTGTGGGGTGGTTCTGGTAGGAGTTAGAGATGAAGGAGTTGGGTGGGTTGGATGAAAGCACACTGTTTATCTGTATGAAATTCTCCAAGAGTAAATACAAAATGTTAAAGTAATTTCTTCATTCATTATAAAAAGGATTGTGGGAGCCAGCGAGGTATCTGGGGACTGTCGAGATGGCTGAGTGGGTAAGGTGCTTGTTTCATAGTCCTGGTGACCTGAGTTCGGTCCCTGTGTCTTACATAAAGGTAGAAGGAGAGAGCAGACTCCACAATGTTGTCCTCTGACCTCCACAGGAGCAGCACAGCACATGTATATGCATACATCATGTACACAGATGCACAACAATAAACAAATAAATAATTTTTAAGAAAAAGGGTATCTGTGAAGTTCTGGGATGGTTTGTCAAATTAACGAGCTTTACTCTGCTATCGTTCCAGTCTGCTTGGTTCGTACTTATGGCCCTGAGTCGATTATCCCTGGTAAGGGAACTGTGGCAACCCTGTCCCTTTAGGCTAGCCTTGTTTCATCCTCCTTAAGTCGAGCCCTTTCCCCAGTGGAGGGCCAGGAGTGGAGGGAGGCATGGACATAGGGGCGAGAGAAGTGGTCCTCTTTGGTTCTAGCTCACTGAATGGCTTCCCACAGCAGAGCACTCATTTGTCACATTTAGCTTCTGGAGGTGAGACAGGATGATCCATCCCTCAGGCCCCGGCCTATAAAAACGAGGAATTGGCATCTGCAATCTGCCGTTCTCTGCTTTTGCCTTCTCTAGTTGCAGCTAAACTGCTGCTAAAATGCTGACTCCTGCCTTGCCCATGATGGAGTGAGCTTTTAACTGGTAACTCAGCCTAGGAAGCTTACTTTACTCAGAGCTGCATAAAACGCTGGGGTGAGGGTGGGGGGGTTGAAGACATGAACAGGATCTGTAGAAGTGAGGGGGAAGGCACTATGGATGGATATGGAAAAGAGCCCCGGGAAGCTACGTCTTTCCTGAATGACATTGCCAGTGATCTCATAGAAACGGGCCCAGGTGTTCTAGACATTTCTCAGGTTTCCAGCTCCAGCACTGCTTTAGATAGTGTGAAGACCAGCAAAGTCCAGCTCCGGGTAGATCATGGATAGGCAGCTGAGTATTGGAGAGTCCAGGGACAGTCTCTTTGCAGACCGGAAGCTGCTGGATTCCTCAGCATCCCTCCCTAACAGCCTCCCTAGCCTGCCAGTGGCGGCAGTGCTTTGAGACCTGTCCCGGGTTCCTCTGACCACAAAGATCTCTGAAAAACTATTGCCTTGTGTGATGGTTAGTTGTCAACTTGACTATACCTAGAATCAACTAAAACCCAAGCTGCTGGACACTACCCTGAGGAATTTTCTTAAACAGGTTGTTTAAAGCAGGAAGGCTCACCCGGTATTAAGCCCAACTTCTTCAGGATTCCAAACATACACTCGTACATATATAAACACATACACGTGGGACACAGGGAATAAGGGGTGACTGCAGGTGGTGGGAGGGAGAGAAAGAGGAATCCAGCACAAATAAGAAGAAAGGGGGGAAAGGAGATGCCCAGGACAAGAGGAGTATCATGGACGGAGCTGGAAGCTGTCATCTCTCAGGCAGGGAGGGAAAACTGGACAGCCAGCGGGGACATCCTAGAGGAATGGCACCAGTTAGCCTTCCCTGAAGCAAGATGTTAAGACTTATTCAAGACCTATGTCCTGCATGTTCCCAGGGAGGACTTCCATTCTCCTTATCCCTAACTTCTGGCTACAAGAGCTTAGTTCCATCATGGTACTGTGTCTTAGCTGTCAGTCAGAAGCACCCCAGGAGCTTTTAAGAGTGCCAATACACTCTTAAAAGTGCCAGGCAATACCCAGATCAGTTAAATCAGAGTCTCTGAGGGAAGGCCCTAGGGGACACTGCTAGATTTTAAACAATTCTCCTGTGTGATCCTAATGTCCAGCCAGAGTTTAAGATATGTGGGTTTAAATGGTTTCCTTGTTGCATTTTCTCCATGTCCACCAAAATGTGGAGCCTACTGTCTTCCTTAGCTCCACCCAAATAACCATTTCCCCAAGGACTGGGTATAGAAGGTGGCTTTGGGCAGACAGAATGGGTTTGGGTGCAACAGTGTAAACAACTGCATTAAAGTGTAGAGTCCTGGGCCTAAGTAATCTCTTGGTCATTTTCTTAGTCAGGTTCCAGCTACCCAGTCTGTTCTTCAGTTCCCTTCTCCTCTCCTCTCCTCTCCCTCCCACCCCTCCCCTCTTCCCTCCCTGCCCCATCTCATTCTTCTCCTCTTCCCCTCTCCTACCTCCTCAGTCATCACTGCCTACTCTTCCTTCCACAGCCCCAGGTTCCCCCTCAGGATCCCTGCACAGTACTAAGCTCTCTCCTCCTCGTCCTGCCTTGTGTCCATCCAAGTAGTCAAGGCAATCAGCTTAAGATGATCTTTAAGACAGTCCCAATTTCCTCTCTAAAAAGGATTCTGGAACCAGCTGGTGCTGTGACTGAAATTTCACCCCAGATCCACATGGTTTTGATAAGGACCCCAAAATGGTCTCCTCATTATATCTCCATTGGCTCTGAAAACCATCACAGAGGCATGCTCTGCTATTTCCATCCAAAGAAGCAGGGCCCAAATCTTGCAAGGCAGGCCCAAAACTGCCAAAGCATTTGGAGAGTGACTGTTTGTGTATTCACTTGAGGGAGTCTTTGTGTACTTGTGGGTGTTTAGCCCTTATGGCTAATATTCAAATTAAGCCCATTTGCAGACTGACAAGACTTTTCCAAGCACAGAGGAAAGCATCCTTATTCATGACCTAAAAGAGAGGCGAGAGAGAGAGAGAGAGGGAAGGGGGGGAAGAAGAGGGAGAAGATTGCTACAAAAATACTTTGTGATGAAAATGTGACGTTTTATACAGTAGATAATCACTGTGCACTGTCATGCTTTAGCCTCTGAGCTACATGCTTTAGATTTGATGGTGACTCAGACGTTCAAGCCTGACATTAACAGCTTGGCCTGGAAGATTTTATTAATCCATTTTTTGAACAACATTTCTTGAAACAAAATCTCTGTATACTGGAAATTATGCTCAACAAACAGATTCATTTTGCATATGGACCCAAACACATTATTTACCATGTATGTGCAATGATTATATATAGAAAGGTGCATGGGATGTACGTAAGTCCTATAGACCTGTGTATGATTCCCAAATAGGACTGTGAGAGCACTTTTAACTCTATACTTTCCTTCCCAAAGCTCTTTCAGATTCCTAGACAATGATCCAGCATGGTGGCTTTCTCCAGTAACCCTAGCATTCAGGAAGATGAGTCAGAAGGATTTCCAGAAGTCCTGGGCCAGCCTGGGTTACATAGTGAGTCCCATTCCAGAATGGGTTACAGGCTAAGACTCTAACTCAAAACATTTCAAAGATGCCAGATCACTAGCTAACTCATTGAGAGCTGCTGCTGCTTCTACTGGACTAGGCACTGGGCCGCCCTATTTCACACATGGTGTTTTATTTCATTTTACAGTGGTAGGAATGTATTTGACAACTGAGAAACTGATAATAGTTCCTACTAGGTACCAGCATAAGGATTCAAACCTGGTACCCTAGCACCTTTCACAGCATACTGCTTTCTGATGACAACCACCAAAGTCCCTTCCTCATCAAGAACACCACCACCATTGTTGTCATTGTGATCATTGTCATCTTGTCGTCCGTCATATTAGCTGTCAAAGCCTTCCTTTGTGCTAAAATTCTCTTAATAACATAGATAATACCACTTGATCGTTATTTTAACCTTGTTGTCTGCCAGACACTACCATACTATTCTTAGCTGTGTTTTATCTATTTTTATTGTTTGATTTTGGGTTTTTGGGTTTTTTTGTATGTTTTTGAGACAGAATCTGGCTGTGTATCCCAGGCTGGACTTGAACTCATTATGTAGCCCAGTTTGGTCTCAAACTTAGGATTTTCCTGCTTTAGTCTCCCAAGTTCTAGGATTATAGGTATGTGTCACCGTATACTGCCTCTTAGCCCACTTCTGAGAAGAGGAAACGGGAGGTTATATAGGCCAATTTACCCATGGCCTCACAGACAATCAATACCAGAGCTAGGACATGACCTTTATCTGACTCTAGAACCTTGTGTCCTGTGCCAAACTGTCTCTTGTATTAGGAGTCTTGCCTGAAGAAATGTTTGCATTTTTCCATTTTTATGTTTTTGTGAACATTATCTGCCTGCCATTGGCTTCTGATGACTGGAAATGTCTCAAACCCATCTGCTAACTAGGATAGGGGCTGGGGGAGCAGGCCACCATGGATGTGAATAGATATGCCCCTCTGATGAACCAAGACTATTTCCATCTGGCAGCCGATGCCTTAAGAATAGGGAATATGCTCAGAGGGGGCCTCTGGGCCAATCAATTTCTATAAAAGAACTTTGAAAAAATATAGTAGCTAAGACCTGTATGTGCAAGCCTGGTAAACAAGATGATTCTTCTCTTTGTATTTTCTTCCTCTGCATTTGATCCAGTAGGACTCTATGGGTACAAATTATCTTCAAGAGAACTGCTAGATGCCCTGCCCACTCGCATCTCTTAGCAGGGCCTCCTTCTTCCTCCTAACCCTAACTCACCCGAATCCCTTACCTCCTGTTTATTTCAATGTTCTTTGTTTATTATCCCATTTTTCTCCTTTTGAAAACGCCAGCTCCTTTCCCCTGTAAATCTCTTTCCTTTTTCCTTCTTTTATTTCAGCTCAAGCCACATTAAGGCTGAGAAGCACTTTGGAAAGTAGTGAGTATGGCAGGCTGGTAAATAGAGTTTGGGGATATTTTTCTTTTGTTGGACTATGAAAACCAATGGTAATTCACAGCCCTGGTATATCTTTGTTTTTGCAGTGCTATTAGGTAGCTATAGATAGGGTTTGTGGCCATAACCCCAAATGAACAATTCTTGGTGGAGGGCATGAAAAGTCACTCCAAGTGAAGTAGTATTAGCTTGATTAGCATTTCCCACATTGAATTCTATGGTATTCCACGTGTGAGGGATTAATAGGTACCACGGGGAGAAAAGGGTTTCTGGGTACAAATGACTTTGATAAGTACTGAGTTAGATAAGCTAAGTTTTACTACAGGATTTTGCCGAGCTTTTAATATACTAATGAGCATCATGAATCTCCAAAAGGACATTTAGAGGTTTATCCATTCGAAGTGTGGTCTGAGGACTGGCAGAATAGGCATCACCTGGGAGCTTGTTAGACATGCAGGAGCTCAAGCCTCCACCCCATACTTTCCCAGCCAGAACTGGCATCGTGACAAGATCATCAGGGGAGTTGCCTGTGCATTAAATTCTGAGCAGCACCAATTTAGAGTGGCTAGCATCTCTCAAACCTTTTTTGTCCATGGGACCCTTTTATACAGCCTCTTCAGGGACATTCTTCAGAAAAATACCAAGGCTAGAAAGTTCCTCATAGCATCTTTTCCTAAAGGAATGGGAGCTAACACCACATTTATAAATTGAGGCACTGATTGGTTGTACAGCACCCAAAGATTCATTTTACAGCAGTTCCGTGTCTTCTGAATCTTGTGGCACCAGAAAGTCTTTCCATACCCCTTGTTCCCAATTAACTCATTTCCCGGGGCATTTTAAGCAGTACCACGGCTGTGCTTCTTGGTCTGTTGTCTGGCCCAAATCACCTTGTTCGTTTCTTAAACCCAGCAGCTTCTCCTGGGTGCCGGAGCTCAGAATCTGAGCATGCAAAGAATGTTCCATGATCCCCTGCTGTAAATCATTACAAAGACAATTTTCTTGAAGCTAGGCAACTTTTCAGTCCAGTGTGTTCTGTTCGCTTAAGCTGTCATTGTTTTTCTTTGAGGCCTTTAAGCTATTGTGCCAAACATCAAAATAACACTAGCTACTTTGTATTCAGCTCTTGCAACTCATTTGGGGGCATTGTTAATATTTTATAAGAAAATTCTCTTTTCCATTCATATTTGTGATTTTCAAGTGTGTTGCTCTGTTGCATTCATAAACATGATTTTTATTAAGTCTTGGGGCCCCAGTTTCTTTCTTTCTTCCTTCCTTCCTTTCATTCATTCATTCATTCATTTATTTATTTATTTATTTATTTATTTATTTATTTATTTTCTCTTCCCTTGGAGGAAAAAAATTCTCCAGTTTTATGTTAAAAGTTAAAAGGAAAATAAGCCTTGGTATGTGAAAACTGATTTTGCAAGAAAGCTGTCCAGGATGCAACTATTCTGTACAGTGGGGTACATCTGTGCCTAGACTCTGGTTCTGACATAGGCAAAGCTCTCAGGACGGTTTCTTTGCCATGGCCACTTTCTGTGGCTGGCCAGGACTGTGTGTTTACAGACCGGGTAGACTAGGTAAGATGACCAGAAGGATGACATTTAGAGATATTTAAACTTAAGGAAGACTGCCAACCCCTGAGGCTGCCCAGTGTGGGGAAAACAGTGCTTCTGACTTTTTCCATACTCCCATTGACTGACCAGTCTCATACTCCCATTGACTGACCTGTCTCATACTCCCATTGACTGACCAGTCTCATACTCCCACTGGCTGATCTGTCTCATATTCCCATTGACTGACCAGTCTCATACTCCCATTGACTGACCAGTCTCATACTCCCATTGACTGACCAGTCTCATACTCCCATTGACTGACCTGTCACATACTCCCACTGGAAACACCTCATCATGCAGAAGATCTGAGGTTTCATTTGAATTCTCACTAGCACAATGATACCAGAAGTGCTATGGTCCAGGGTCTCATCCTTTAAAAGGGACATGCAAAAGTCACTGAAAAAGGTAATCATTCAGGGCAATGTTTCCTAACCTTTCTTAGTATTAACATCAGGACACATCCCATAATAGTGGATTATTCTACTGAAAGTGTTTTCTCTCTACTGATAACCTACAGTTGGTATGGATTAAGAGTTTTTCCCCTGCTAGAAATCCATGGGCCTTTCAGCTAAACCAAAGTCACATAGATTTATCTCTGTCATTCATTGCTAGGTATGAATGAATATTAGCAGCTACTATTTCTTGAGCACTTTCTGTATACTTGGCACTGGCCTTGGCACTTTTATTTACATTATCACTTGATCTATATTATCATCCAATCTTCACAATTCCTTATCATTTCTATGTACAGATAAGGAAGTTGAGGTTCAGGGAAGTAGAAAGCCGCACAACTAAGAGTAGAACCTTGGAGTAAGCCCCAATCTGTAGAGCTCCCAAGTTGTACTCTTTACTCCTTGGGCTGGGGGATCACAGAAATCACTACAGAATCCAAAAGGAAGGACCAGGGCCTTGGAGATTACTAGAGACATGTGTTTGCCTCATCATTTTACCTAGGGCTAGTCCTGGAAGCAATTGAGATTACAGTAATCCGAATAGCCCATTTGAAGAATTACCAACAGAGACAATTCCTGAGATCCATGTCTACACCCCATCCTCCAGCAACACCAGTCTTGCTCCTGGTGCTTGCTTACACTAGGCGTGCTCTGTGTGAGTCTTTGCGCTCACCGCTCCTTGTGCTTACAACACACACTCCCTCTCTTCCTTCAGCACTTTGCTCAGTTGCCGCCTTCTCCGGTGTCTTTCTCTTGCTTTGTTTCCCTCTCCCTCCCCAAAGAACTTATTTTCTATGCTAGCATAGAATTTCACGTACAAATTGATTTATTGTCTGTGTCTTCTCACTAGAATGCAAGGCATACAAGGGCAGGGCTTTTTTTAAAAAAAATCTCTTTTGTTCATTGTAGTATCCTGAGGCTCTAGCACTACCTCTGGCATGTTGTAGAATCTCGATAAATATTTGTATGATGAATGATTGAATATGAAGGTAGCTTTTGACACGGTTCCCTGCCTGTGTCATATCTACAGAGTCAACCATGGCCTTGGAGATAAAATAGCAGGTGATCAGATAAGAGATGTGCAACTTCACAGGTAAGAAGAAACAGAGGGTGAATATTTTACATAAAGAATGACAAAAGCCAAGGATCCGTATTCGAGTGCCTCTTCACAGCACTTTTACTCTTACTATCTGTTGATTGAGAAATGAATAGTGATGATGAATTAATCTAAATTTGTGGCTGTGTTTATTTATAAACATGCTAATTATATAGCCTGGGCTGACTTCAAATTGTCAGTCCTCCTGCCTCAGCCACTTGAGAGCTAACATTACAGGTATGTACTAGCACACTGAGACATACCTTAAAATAAATATAGATTTTGTTAATCATTCTGGCATTGGCCTAATACTTGGAAAACAGGGATATGTAATTTAGTGCAATGTTTTAGGATAAATGCTTAAGTGTGTGGCATCTCTTGGCCAGAGTTTGACTCCTAACATTGTCTCTTATTATCTGTGTGATCTTGAGGAAGTTAATTAAACCTTGGCCTCAGTGTCCTTATCTTTACAAGGAGACTAGGAAAAGACTCAAGTTCATAGAGTTGTTATGAAAATTTAATGAGTCACTGCATGGGCAGCCCTTGTAAAGTGACTGGCATGTAATAAATGCTCCCCAATTTAAAAAGTCATCATCATCATTGTTGGTCATTAGTTGAGAACTCAAATAATAGTTCCATGTATACAAATTTGCACCCCTCTTTTAGTACCCCCAAAGTCCTAGACCTTCAGTCCTAGGAGCCAATGCAGCTGGCACAAGGTATCCCTAACAGTCAAAGAAAATGGGTTGGAGGTTGGGTATGGTGGCACACACCTGTAATTAATCCTAGCACTTTGACAGGCTGAATCAGGAAGATTGCCAGTTCTAGGCCAGCCTGAGCTACATAGTTCCAGGTCAGCTTGGACTATATGGTAACCCCCCACCACTACCATCTTACAAAACATTTTTAAAGGTAGATTAAGCCCTGGTAGCTAGAGGACCGAAGCATAGTGAGAATGGGGAAGGATACCAGAGCAAAGGCAGTGATAGGCATAATTTCAGGAGGATAGCTAGAAGTACACATTTAGAGCAGAAGCCAGCAGCTACAAGGAGGCCTTCCAATGCTTTTCAAATACTGACTTAGCTAACAGTTGCTGAGGAAGACAGTTAAAGATAGTTATCACTGAAAGGCCTTGCTGTAAGTTGCAAGTATCTTATCGCCCTGGAGTGTTAGCTCTTCAAGTGTAGTGAGGCTGCTTTGATCTTTACCTTATCTGGCTTTGCATTATAGAAAGAAGTCTTGGTGCCAGGCACTAGTTCATCACTAGAAGGTTGTTTATGGGTGACCTGAACAGTTTCTCTTCAGTATATCCCTGCTCACCCCCTACCCCAAATGAAAACTCAAGGAGGCTTTTTGAAAGGTCCTGGACTACTAAGCTGTGCAGCCCCAGTTGGTAGTCAATAGGCAGTGATGCTTTCTCCTCTGTCTGTCATTGCTCTGTCCTGAAGAGCTCAAATCATCCTGTGATGATTTACCAAGGAGCCTAGTGAGTCTGGGGATTCAAGAGATCCAACAAGAAGGAGGTCAAGGATGGAGATCCATGGGGGTAAGGAGAAGTGGCCACCCCCTGAAGCTACACATTATTGGATAGGAACTAGTTCACCCACGGAGAGAGCTCACAAGCTGTGCTCTAGGCTGATTAATTTGATGAGGGAGTTGAGCATATTCTGTGATTTTTTGCTAAGAATGGGCAACAGAGCCAATTAAACCTCACCTTCCTAGGGAAAAAACTGGGAATCCCAGCTCCTGGGTTTATTTTAGGAAACTGATCTTTCTGGGGGAAAAAACCCTTCAGTAGCACATGGCAGTATGCCACAAAAAGGCTGCTTCTGTTTGACCTTCAGTCCAAACTCCTGCACACACCAGAGACTTGTGTCCCAAACCAAGGACCTTAAAATACCCCTGTTGGTCTTGTACAGATCCACTGGTGCCCCATCATCATTTCTCCAGAGCATCAATTCCATTCTCCTTGTCATGCAGTAGACCATTTGTAATTGTCCAGTCCTTCCCTTGGTCTGATGGGGAGTTCTGCTGTGTGGCCTCATTTGCATCAACAAACTCAGACTGGCATCTGTCAGCTTAGCACCTCAAGCCAAGGATCTGGAGCAGCAACCGGCAACCTTCTGAGCCAATACTTTGGATACTGAATTCAGAAATGACAGTGTCAAATTGGGGCTAATTTGCATAGGCTTATCAGGTTAATTACTACAATGTCTCCAGGAACTTAAAAATCCTTGAATTCTTATGCAACCAGAATGCTCAAAGTCTGTTGCTATGAAACTTAGAGTGTAAATTACCATGAATACCATTAATCTGTTCACTAGGAGGTTAATTTGCAATTTGTTGGCAAATCACATGTGGGTCTTATAGCAAGAGTGTGGGTGGTGTTTTCCTGCCAACTTATGGCCCTGCCTGTGTTTTGGTGTGTGTGCATGCGCACTCACACTCGTGTGCATGCGTGCACCCATGCATATACGCACAGTGCTGGGATTGGTACTTTATAGAAACTTACTTCCTTGATCTTCCCACTGTCTCCTAATCTCACCTGGATCTTCTGGCATACCCTGGGTCCTAGGGTATGTGTTCTCCAACTTGGAGGGCTCTTGCACAGAACACTGCTTGGCCTAGTGCCAGCCACCTTATGCGACATTAGCTCCTCCTGAGACAGAAGCACCAAGGTGTCCGCTAATGCCTCCGAATCATCTGGCTTTTTGGAAAGATATACTTTTGACTTAAAGGCTCTCAAGTTGTTTTTGCATGCCCATAGCCTGTGTCTGGAGGAAACAGAATAAGAAAACTACCTTGAGATTGGAGATGGTGACCAGAACACACTGGGGGATGGGTCGACTGTTGAGCATGACTATCCTATATTACTCTTATGACTGGTGACAGGGCTAGTGACCCAAGCTGTGTTAGCCTATTCTCCATAAGAGACTGGTACATACAATCATTTGAAGAACATTCTCTCCTGATTTAGAGGACAAGCTGTGGGGAGTGACTGAAGGAGCATTAGAACTACACTCGGAAGTAGCTAGCATCTCAGGATAACAAATCTCCTTTAGGGAGATGCAAATATGTTCTGAGAAGAAAGACCTAGTAGGAGACCCTAAAGGGAATGAGAATATAAAGCACCCATTTTGTGGTGCTCAGGAGGGATCTTCAGGAAATTCCTAATGCTTCAGGGTACATACACTCTGAAGTCCTGGGTGGGAGAAGCATACATAGCCATCACAGTGATGACTACCCAAAGGAATGAGGATATGCTACAAGTTTAGAAAAGCTCCAAACTGGTTTTGTTTGCTGACCTTACAAGACAGTCTTAGAACAGAGAATTTAGGTTAGCGAGAAGAACATGGGATGCTGGGCAGAGACAGTTAAGAGAGACTAAAACCCAGAAAGTGTTACTGCTAAGGTATCTTCACCAGTTCTCTTCACCACAATCTTCCCTGCCCATTTATTCACAAGACATTAACTGAGGCCAGAGAAATGAGTTAGAGGTTAAGAGCACTAGCTGCTCTTCCAAAGGACCCAGGTTTAATTCCCAACACCCACATGGTGACTCATAACCATCTGTGACTCCAGTTCCAAGGAATCCAACACCCTCTTCTGGCTTCCAAGGGCATGGGGCACAAATATGGTGCACAGACACATATTCAGGCAAAACATTCATACACATAAAATAAAATAAGTAAGTGTAGATTGTTTTTTTAAAAATTAAAGTAATTTAATTTAGTAGTGGTTCATGCCTGCAATCCCAGCAACGGTAAGGGTGGGGGAGGGGAATGGTAAATTTGAGGCTAGCCTTGGTTATATATTGAGTTCCAGGCCAGTTTGGTCTATATAGTGAAAGCTGTCTAAAAATTAAAAAAATAAAAACATTTACTGGGTCTGGGGATCTAATGAGAAGAACAAAGGTCTTGTCCTGCCCTCCATAAACACACATTCTAATGGAGGCTGGACTTTGAAATTAGTTCTCCCTCGGGGAAGATGAGGTTTATAAAGGCTTTCCCAGGCAAGGTGACTTCAACTGAGTCCAAAAGGTGATGTTGGAGATTTCCAGGCAGTCAAGGTGGCAGAGAGCATTCTGAGAAAAGGCATAGCAACGTGAGTATAAGTATGGAAGCATAAACTTAGTGTGATCCCACTGTAAAGCAAGAAATGCAATTTTGCTTAATAAAACATCACCCCAAATTTCCACAAGTGGCCCTGAAAAAAAAGACTGTCCCAGAAAGAAAGATCTGTAAGATTTCTCTGCTTCTATAACACTGACCCAATGCCGAGCCGTTGAATACTTGACATCATTATCCACATCAGGATGACATTTTGCTGACAAACCGTGTGTTAAAGGCTGGGGTGTGGGCTGGGTGTTCATCTTAGTGGTAGAGCACTTGTGTTGTAGGTATGAGTTCCTGGGGTCCATCTTCAGGACAGTAAAAGCCATAAAGAGGAGAAAGAGGAAACAAAAGCATGTTGGTGGTGACAAAGAGAAGTCAACATGAAGAATAATGGGAATAAAAATAGCCAGCATTTATTAAGCATTTCCTTGGAGCCAGGCACCTCACATGTACTCTTCATAATAACCCCATGGTATGCATACTTAAGTAATGTAATTTAATAACTATAATAATAGGGAATGTTATTCCCACTCTACCCATTTCACAGATGATCAAGAGGAAGCTGAACAAGTCAGTCGGACTTAGAAGGTATAACTCAGCTATCTTCCATTGCTGAGGTTCTGGGGACTTGTTCTTTCTTCCTGGTTCCAGGCCTGCCTCCATGGGTCCAAGGTTGTCTGTAGCACCAACTGCCTACAAGGGTGTACCCTCCACCATGGAGACTCTGAACCAATCTGTAACAGGGGCACTCAGCTTGTCCTCTCACTGAAATGGCAGAGGGAAGAGATGGGATTATAAACTCAGATGCCCACATGGCCAAGTCTGAAAGAGTCAATGTACTCATTAGGGGGAAATCAGTATAATGCCCAAGAAATGCTCTCTTTCCCTTTTTAATTGTTCTTTTAATAAAAACAACCCAGGAGTTTAAGTACAATATTAAATAGAGACTGACACTTCACCCTATAATGAGGCTACACAAGGAATGGGGGGGGGGCACTGGGGTATCCCAGAGAGCCTCTCATCCAAAAGAGACACGACTACTTAGTTCCATCAAATTGTTATTTGGTGGATCCTTAAAGCACTGAGTTACCAGGAGGATTTTTTTTCAAGAGAAGTCAAAAATCTGGATGCTCATGTGAGATCTGAGGATTTTTACATTTTAAAATAATGTTTATTTATTGATTTGTGAGCCAGTATGCCACTGTGTGTGTGTGTGTGTGTGTGTGTGTGTGTGTGTGTGTGTGTGTGTGTGTGTGTATGTAGACAGTTTGTGGGAGTTAGTGCTCTCTTTCCATGGTGTGGGTTCCAGGAATCAAACTCAGGTCATCAGGCTTGGCAGCAAGTAATGTTACCTGCTGAGCCATCTTGCCAGGACAATTTTTATATATTAATAACTAAAAAAATATCAAGGGGCTAGAGAAATGGCTCGGAGGTTAGGAGCACTTGCTGCTCTTGCATAAGACCTAGGTTCAATTCCAAGAATCCATAGTGGCTGGCTCACAACCATCTGTAACTCCAGTTCCAGGGAATCCAACACCCTCTTTTGGCCTTTGTGGGCAATGCACTTACATTGTACACATACATGCAAATATATGCTCACATTGTTTGTTCTGATCTTTTGTTGTTATTGTTGTTCTATGGGGGAAGGGGTCTAGAGAGAGGGAGAAAACCATAAGGTTGGGTGGTTAGAGAGGTAGGAAGGACTTGAGAGGAGCTGGGGAGGGGAAAATATGATTAAAGTATATTGTATGTAAAAGTTTTTAAATAAGAAAATAATTTTAAAGCCATTGAAGACATGGGGTAAGCCTAACAAAGCTCCCCTGCTTACCTGAGTGAACTTTAAATAAAGTAACTGGAGTCTCATTTTACCCAATATATAAAATAGGTTTAAAGCAATACCTGTTTCAGAAGATAATTATGAGAACAAGCTGAGGACAGATAACTGGGATACCTGTCACATATAAGTGATTAATATATGGTAATTATTTAGATGATTATTATTCCTACGATTTTCAACGTATAATCTGAAGATAAACTATTTCTAACTGACTGAAAGGGAAGTCTTTACCCTTCAGTTCTCAATAGCCCCAATGCTGTAACAAGGCAGTTTAGCTCCTGCTTGTAGACAAAAGATACTAAAAACACACTTAGACACCTGAATAACATGTTAGAAAGTCAGTCCAAGGCTAAGGAGGGACTGAAAAGGTCTGTAGAATGATTCAAGCAGAATTGAGGGGGAGACTGAGGCCATACTTTATATCCACTCTACCTCCGGTTTGGTTCTTACTGGAGATGTCCAAGGCTTTCAACCAAGCTATAGGCTGCTAAAGCGAATCTCTTCTTCGTCTTTTTCTTCTTCTGCTCACTCCTGTCTGCTCTCCCTCTCCCCGCTTCTTCATCTTTCCTCTCCTTTCCCTCCTCTCTTCTTCTCCCCACCTCCTCATTTCAGGCCTTGGCTCTCACCCTGGCTGCACATAGGAATTGCCTAAGGAAGTTTGTAAAAACTACTCATGGAGGGGCTTGTCCTACAGAGATTCTGTGACCCCCCTCCCAACACACACACAATCATAATCCTAACTCATATCCCAGTATGTACATACCTATACCTTCCCAAGAACTCCATATGGCCCTAGAGGGTAGTATGTGGGGTGCCATAGGAAAGAGCTGCGCTTCTAAGCCCTCTTGGCCATTTCACATCATGTTTTATTGGTCACACCCACAAGCTTTCTCACCTCTCTGAGCCTTGGTCTCCTCACCCATCCCACAGGAATGGTTTCCTCCGGTGTTTGTGAGGATGTGGTGAATCACTACATCATGTATAAGAAAGAGCATTTTGAGGAAGCCCAGCCCTCTCTCCACAAGGGAGGGCCTGTTATTACAAGGTTAAGAAGGGTGTGGGTGGGGAGGCAACAGAGGCAGCAGGGAACAGCATTACACGTGGAAAAAAGGCCGTGCACGTTAACAATGCAGCTCACAAATGAGAGCAAATTAATACTGGGCCCAGGGAGAACAGAACATTCACACCACAGGAGCAAAGCACCTATTGGAGCTGCTAGGCCTTGACAGGGAGAAGGAAGCAGGATCTCAGGGGGAAGAAGAAGAGGGGCCAAGTGAGGGGGATTTCCGGTGCTAGGGAGCTTATCTAGCTGGAAGCAGAAGATAAGGCGTCAGCTACCAAGGAAGGAAGGATAGGAGAAGGAAAAAGGCTGAGCAGGGGGAGCTCCCCACCTAGACCTGGGGAGCAAGTGGGAGCATCTGACAGCCCCTGCGGAGGGCAGCAGTGTAGCAAGGTAATCGTAACAAGGAGGCATATTCCTCCAACATCAACATATTTGCCTTCATCCTCTAGCAACTAGATCCAGATCACCAAGCAGAGGGTCGCCAATGCAGGAGCCACAAACTACATAACCAGTCCCCTCCTGCCAGCATGGCTCCCTTCTTTCTCTCTATTCTGTAAACCAATCAGGTGCTCTGACTAGGAGGCAGAGAGTCAAGCATCCCTCAGCTTAGAAAAGACCTGACAAATCTTCAGTTCAGTCAGAATGAGCAGCTCTGAGAATCAGAACAGGGTTGTGGAGAGCAGAGATTGGGTCAGAAGCCAGTGGGTAGTGCTAGGAAGTGGGAGCACCAGGAGGCCTTTGGGGGAGCAGCTATTTACCAATCACTAAAGAAGGAATGTAAGATTTTAACAGGTAAGATGGTGTTACAGGTGTTTCCCAGGGGAATGTCAGCCCTGATCCTCCATTAGTGGAATCAGTCCTAGAGGGTCTAGGATTCTCAGGTAGATAACTACCTCTGGAAATCCAAGGAGTCCTTTTTTTCTGCTTTCCTTCCATAATAAAGGTACATTAGATAGTGCCTATGCTGTTCAGTAGCAGTATCAGGTCCATGCCCATAGTGCCAACCTTTGTCTAACTCCCCTGCATGAATAATGCTAATATACCTGCTGCCCTGTGATCAGGACCTACCCTTACAAGAACAGCAGTTCCAATGTCAGAGGACTTAGAGTCTGTGTTTATTTAAACAGGAAGGAACCACGGAATCAGCTAACCCAGCATTCTCATTTAATGTGTGGGGAAACTGAGGCGTAGAAGGGGGAAGTGTAAGGCCACATACGTCTAATTGCTGCCAGAGCTGAGGAGAACAGCAAGCTGTCTCTATTCACAGCCCAGGATGTTTTCTCCTTGCTTCTTTGCTACTATCCCAAGTCTTCATTATATTTGAGCAAAAATGCCAGAATATCTTCAGGGCCAGCCTTACACATAGGTAAACATCATGTGATCAAATGTATCTCCTTCATTGCCTGTCACTGTGCCTGAGACTTTACCCTCATGATTCATTCCTTTGGATCTAGAGGCTTTCTGCTCTTTGGGGATAGAGTATAAACAAGGGAGTGGGGAGTGTTGTTGACAATTGCTGAGAGAAAGGCATTGTAAATTAGAGCCAAGCTATAGGTTCGGAGAGAGCGGCAACTGGTCTAGGGGAGACGATACAGGCCAGCCAGAGGAGAACTCAGGGCAAGCATCTGAACCTGGGGCTTAGACCACCGTGGTGGGGCATGGAAAGAGTATTTGATTATGAATGCACCCAAAGCGATCCTCAAGCCGTAAACATGGACACTCAGGAAGCTTTTCACCCAGAAAACTACTGTGACCCAGGAAGCTTGAATCACTGCTGGCTAGGGAGAAGGATGTGAGGGTGAAGGATAACATCAGGCTGTCTGGAGTGGCGGCAGGGGCACTTTATTAAGAGAAGCAGCCTGGGCGAGATGGATGTGACAAGAGAATGTATGAAGACATCCAGAAGAGCCCCAGCCACAAGAGGGATGGGCTCTACCGCTGCCAAGGAAGGCTGGGTGTGGGATGTGGCTGTTCCATGTCTTCTCTAGGGACCGACTTGCTGCAGGTGCCCTGGCTTGAGGCCAAAGTGCTTGCTCTTCTTCCCTTTGGCTTTCTTTCTAGTTCTCCAGAGCTGTTAAGGGCAGCTCTGGGCTTGGCTCCGCTTCCTAGGTACCTGAGCCTTCCCTCAGTCTTCTATCACCTCTAGCATTCTTAGAGCCAATCTTGATGACAATCTGACAGGAAGTGAGACTGGAAGGGAAGAAGCTAGCAGATGTGCCTAGAAACTGGTTTTGCCCACCAGGACCCCATGTTTCCTTAAAGTGTGTTTGCTTCGAGTAGCTGGGGGTAAAAGTGAGCACATCTGGAAATCTGGAAATGTGTCTTGAAGACACAGTTGCATGGCAGACAAACTATAGACAGTCCCTTGTTCCCTTGGGCTCTGCATTCTCCGATTCAACCAACTGTAAATCAAAATAGTCCAAAGAATAAAATTATCTTGCTTCTTTTGCAAAAACAAGAAAAAGAAATTCTAAAGAGAATTATGTTTGTGTTAAATTTTATTTCTTGTCATTATTCACTAACCAATATGGCATGACAACTACTTACATAACTTTTATATTGTATTGGATTTTTAAGTAATCTAGAGGTGATTTAAAGTATACAAGAGGATGTGCATAGATTATATGCAAATACTGTGCTATTTTAAATAAGGGAGATGAGCATCCTTATATCTTGGCATCTGTTGGGATCCCGAAACCTTCCCTGTAGATACCAAGGGACAATTGTGTTGTAATTTAGATTGTAGAGATATTTGGGGTGGTCCATGAGATGAGCTAAACAAGCGAAAGACCCTCCCAAAGTTTCTACTAGTTCTGTTGCAAGTCTCAGCTACTTGGGCAGAACACAGAACCCCAGCTAATAGCCAAAGTAAGCCTTCATGCTCTGGACCACCATTTGCTGTCTGCCATGAGCTCTGTGCTTTTCTAAACAGAATGTGTCTTGGGGGCCTCAAGAGGTTTCAACCCAGACACTTGCAATCCTGGGACTGGATAGTCTCATGGGAGGAGGAGGAAGAGGAGGAGGCTGCTATTGTCATTAGTTAGAGATCCAGAACCCAGACAGTTCTGCTGGTTCCATTCAAGTCCCCAAAACAATCTCCCCCATTTAAGGCCAAGTCATTACTAATCAGTATGTCCTAGGCACCGCTGAGGGAGGATGCCATTTTACAGAGCAAGGGCTGCCTAGCTGCAGGCTCAGTAGTTCTGGAAAGATGAAATTCAGTGCAATCAATCTTGGAGAGTCAGCCAGGATTTCTTTTCAGCTTTACTTCCCAGTAGCCCCCTCCCATCTTGGAGACAGACTAATCCCTGACATTTGTCTAGTGGCTTTATACTTTTCAAAGCTCCTTCACATCCATTACCTCCCTCCAGCATCACAAACACCCCCAGAAAGCTGGACTGGAAGGTGTTATTATCCCTGTTTGACCAACAAGAAAACTGAGGTCCCAAAGGGATACATGACTCATGCAGGGTCACACAGCCATTTAGTCAAAGAACTGGGGCTTTAAATGCTTCCTAACTTCCAGTCTTGTGATCTCTCTGCCTTGCAAGGTGGACTCTCCTACAGGACTATGGAAGTGTGCTCCTAGCACAGTATCCAGCACACAAAGATGCTAATAAATATTTGCTGCATGAATGACTGAGTGGATAAGCAACAGAGGAAGGAAGGGAGAAACATAAGTTCTACAATGGTTCCTCTTCTTATTTTTGTTGTTTTGAAAAATGGTCTCACCGTGTCACCAGGCTGTTCTTGAATTCCTGGTCTCAAGTGATACTTTATACTCAGCTTCCCAAATCTCTGAGGCTATAGATAAGGCCAACCACACACAGCTCTACTGACCTCTTTAAATGATTAAAATAAGACAAGTATGTTATGTTATCTGATCATTTTGACCAGGAAGGAAGGAGTACACGATCTTTCCCAATTCACCAATGTCAATGCCAAAGAAAGGCAAGTGTGACCTGATACCCATAGGGAAGCCAATGAGGCTTAATCTCCTAACAAAGCCACCTTCTACTCATCCTTCATATGGGTCCTCAATCCAGTAGCAGGAAGGAGTTAGAATCAGCCCCCACTGCAAGATCCTCCCCAAATTGTCTCTAGGAGCTTCTCTCTGGTCCCCCATCAGTGGCTCTCTGAAGTTCTACTGTGAGGATTACCTGAGAACACTGGCTGCTCTCATCTTTAGGACCTGAGCACGATCCTCGACGAATTCCTAGCATAACCCAGACTTCAGAGAAGACCACCTGGATCCAGACATTCCCCTCTCCCTTGTCTGTCTCCCATAGAGCCTGGCACATAGTAGGTACCTATCAAATGTTAAGAAAAGAACTGTCGCGCCGGGCAGTGCACACGCCTTTAATCCCAGCACTCGGGAGGCAGAGGCAGGCAGATCTCTGTGAGTTCGAGGCCAGCCTGGTCTACAGTGCGAGTTCCAGGAAAGGCGCAAAGCTACACAGAGAAACCCTGTCTCAAAAACCCAAATGAAAAAAAATGAACTGTCTGTGCTAACGAAGGATGCTTGGGGTTGCCACTTGTCCTTCCTTACTTTAGTCCAGTTAGAAAAATGGGGAAAGGAGAGGTAAAGACACTGGATTTCAAACGCTACTTTGCAGTAATACAAAGTGGAGTTTGTGCCACGTACCCCCTCATTTAAGATCTCTGTGGTTTCTAACCTTGGCCCCACCAGTTCGTGTCTCCTGAATCTCAGGGGGCATTTGTTTTGCTCCCCCTCCCCCGCATCAGTTTTGTTTTCTGTACAATAAAGAGGGCGCTGGAATGAGAAAATGAATGCAAAGTAGCGGCCAGCCTAGCTAAGCGGTAGCTGGATTATCCACACACCTCTGTTCCCAGAGGGAGGGGTCCCCCAGGGGCACCAGACTGCTTCTGAGGCCAGAATCCAGGTGGAAAAGAGGGGCTGAGGTTGTGTTTACCAGCTCTGTGCTTAGTTCATCACCCCAGCCTCTGCTCTGGGGCCCAGCCAGTCGCCTCCTTCTTTAAGATTCTGGTCACAGCAGGGGCTGGGTTTCTAAGGCAGGCGTGATCTTTCTCTTCCTACAGACGCTGCTGCTGCTAGTGTCTGCGCTGGGCACGGGCAGGGGCAGCGCACCGGAGAGACGGCGGGCGGGAGGGTTCCCGCTCCACAGCCAAGCAGCCAGGGCCCGGAGAGGGTCCCCGACAGTAAGTACTGCGCCCCAGCAGCCAGGCTTTGGCTCACCTGGGAAAGGGTTATGTAGCCGGGCGCGTGTGGGCTTGTGAGGTCCTCAGAGATTGCTAGGGTCCTCATTGGCACCTTAGAGTGACTTGGGGGAGGCTCTGGCATGTGCCCCTTCCTTCTGGGCGCGCCCCCTTTCTATCTTCCCTGGGAGGGGGCAGAGGATGTACAGAGTTGGCGCTTGGGGGGGGGGGGTGATATGCCTCTCCATCCCCCACCTCAAGCCCCCAGGGATTCCTTCTAGTTGCCAAGAGGCCCTCGGGTCGGTTCTCTGTGCCACGGACCGGGAAATTGCAAGGCAAGATGCATGCGGGGCAGAGGTTTGGATGCCGATGACAAAGTGGCAGCAGGAGCGGGAAGTTTTCCTGCTGAGGGTGGGGGGCGGGGAGCGGGGAGTGAAGAGGGTGAAGAGAGGCTAACCGAGCAGAAAGCTGGAGAGGAGGGCAGAGCTTCTAGGTGTTGAGACTCAAGTCCCCTGCCAGCAGCCAGATCCTCCAGGACCCTCTCCAGGTGAGAGCTTTGGTCCCCAGCCAGCAGCTGCGAGTTCAGTGGGGAAAGATCTGGGCTTCTAGCCCCCCTCCTCTGTTTCCCAGGCATAGTGGCTAGGCTGCACTCCCGGGGATCTTTGAGGGTGGGGGAGGGTGCACAGAGGATGCTGATTGCTTTGTGGGGAGGGGACAGCTGAGACCGCAGTGTTCTCCAAGCAGAGTCAGGCTGAGGAACATGACCACTGTACCCACCTGGCGGTATATTATTTACAGACATTTCATCCATTAGCAAGTGAGAATAGGCAGGACCATACCTGTCACTATTTTCTCTCGATTGTGTAAAATTCAAAGGGTGTCAGGCCTGAGATCACAAAGACCTGTCTCCCATCTGTTTTTCCATCCTCAGCTACATAGGTTAGATTCACTAAGCTCTCAACCTCTCAGTAATAACAAGTCATATGTAATAATAACAACACTACCTGTCATTTGTTTGGAACTTGCTATATGCCAGGCACAGTTTTAAGTACTTTACATGCACTATTTTATTCAATCGTCACGAAAATCCTGTAGGGTAAATACTAATATTATTCATATTTAACAAAAGAGGAAACTGAGGCATAGAGAGGCCTTCAAGGCCATGGTCCGACAGCTAGTGAAAGGCAGAGCTAGGATTTCGACCCACTCTTTCTTCAAACACATCCTCATTGGTACCTACTGGAAATATGGTGACAAGCAGACTTTAATGAAGTAATTAAAAAAAAAAAGACAGGTTGATTTGCCTGTGGCAAAACTTATCTTAATTCTATAGTTCTGAAGTCAGGGCCTCGTCCTAATAAATGTTGAATCAATTTTTCAAATCTCCCCCAATTACAAACTGTGGGGAAAGACAAACAGCGGGCCAGAACAACACAGCACATCCCATTACTTGATGGCCAAGGATAATCATAATCGCTAGTAGAGCCTGTAAGTGAGCACTTATTTGCCAGCATGTTTCACGTATTAAATCTTTGTATAGGTGTTTTGAAGTGAGTCCTATGACGAGTCTCACTTTATAAATAAAGGAATTGAGGCTTAAGAGTTGGGCTTCCAACCTAGATCCAAGAACTCCAAGCCCAGAGCGAGCTGTAACAAGCCCTTGGCAGATCTGTGCATGAAAACAGGGGTTTGTGTTTACTGTAGTCCCCCAGCTGTTTGCCCAGAACTCCGCACTGTCTTTCTCATTTCTCAGCTCCTTGTACCCTAAAGACAGAATTGCATAGATTGGTGGAGAGCAGGCTTCCAGGAGAAACCAGAGTGTTCCGGATGGATTTGGGTTTTGTTGTTGTACAAAATGCCATGCCTGTAACATCAATAAGTTGTAATGCTTTATAGGTTTTATTAATTAAACAAGTGTCTGGTTTGCTGGCTTGGAGTTATTAATCCGATATTATGGCTCTATCTGAGTACCTCTGTTAGGAGGTAATTTTTAAAGAACATTTGCAGTGATGGACAAAACTGTCTTTGTATCGCCTAAGGAGAGGGGAGGGTCTTGTTTTGAAACTACAACTTTAGTAGCAGAAGCTGCAGCCTGTATATGCATAAGAGTATTGTTGTGCCCCCTTCCCAGCAAGATCCCTGTAAGCTGAAATCTACACGTAACAAATCCCTTGAGGCTGTTCCTGGGTCATATCTAACCCTTCAATGGGGTCCTTTGTAATTTCCTACTATTTTCCCAGCCCATTCAGAGAATAGCACTGAATAGACCCTCTTCAATATGGACAACGTAGGGTGTGTGAGCTCCGTGCCTTTGGTCTCTGGGACTACGGCTGGATCTTACTGAACCTGCTGTCAGCCTACCTTTCCTGCTGCTCCAGGAGGGGAGCCTTCCACGTGCATGAGAAGTTCGCTGCCAAGCCCGTGTTTGCAGGGCTCCGGCTCTCTGTGCTCCCATCAGAGTCCATTGCATCACTTCATAAAGCTACATGAAAGGAGTCGGTGGGGAACTGTGCTCAAATTAAAGTTTGACTTGAATTTATTCTGTGATTTCTTCTAACTGCAGTGACTTAAGTACCCAGAGGTCTCCCTCTTTGCTGACTCTTCCCAACTATTCATTTGCTGTCACATTTGACATTCCTTTTCTGGAATGTCCTTCTCACCTTCACCACTCTGCAAGGGTAGGGGAGATCTGCTGGGAGATACCTTCTTCTGTGTTCCCAGAGCATCCTCTGATGCCCTCTGTGCATCCAGGTAACACGTAGTTTTGTGTTTGTTTACATATCCATCTCCACATTAAACTGGAGGGATAGGCTGGGTACATAGTAGATGTACAGTAGATTTTTTTGGGTGCATATACAAATGAAGAAATGATTTAATGCTATCCAAAACCTGCAGAGGAGAGCCCTTCATTCACAGCAAAGGACTATGCTAGCCTTTCCTTTGTAAGAAGCTGAACAGAAAGAGAACTTGCACTGTTCTTCAAGAAAGCCCTGGCTCTGTGAGGTTTAATCAATCAAAACACAATACACTATAATGCCAAAATCGGAAGGCTTAAGGAAGGGCCTTCTTGGTTAATAAGCTATTCAGGTACAGTAACTAAAAGTTATTCCTCAAAAATTATCATTTTTCTACATTGTTCTAATTGAGAATTCATGCAATATACTCTAATCATGGTTTCCCCTCCCCATCTCCTCCCAGATCCTCTCCACCTCCCCACACATCCAACTCCACCCTTCTTTCTCTCTTTAGAAAACAAACAGCCAGATTAAAAAGAAAACTAAATATAAAATAAAATAAACAGAGAAAAAGCACAACACACATATACACACACACCAAAAAAAACCCCCACAATATTGGAAACCATAATATAAGTACAAAAGACCAGTGAGGATTTTAAAAAACTGCCCAAACAAAGTAATATGAGATAAAAAAAAACAAACACCATTAAATTTGTTTTGTGTTGGCCATCTACTGCTGGGCATAGGGCATGCCCTTGAGTCTGGTTTATATACACAATGGGACTCCAGTGGAGAAAGCAGTTGTCAATTAAACAGCTTATTGGTCAGGGATGGGGGTGTATGTCCTTTTCCCCTCTCAGCATCGGGGCCCCATATGAACCAATGCAGGCCCTGTGCATGCTGCCACAAACTCTGTGAGTTTATGTGTGTGTCTGTCCTGCTGTGTCTGGAAGACATTGTTTCTTTGCTGTCTTCCATCCCCTCTGGCTCTTACAATCTTTCTGCTCCTTCTTCTGCAAGGCTCCTTGAGCCCTGAGGGGAGGGATTCGATAGAGACATCCCATTTAGGACTGAGTATTCCAAGGTCTCTCACTCTCTGCATGTTGTCCAATTGTGGGTCTTTGTATTTGTTCCCATCTACCTAGCTTCTCTGATGGTGGCTGAATATGATATTTATCTATGGGTATAGCAGAATGTCATTGGGAGTCATTTTATTGCTGTGTTCCCTTAGCAAAACAGTAGAATTTGGTTTTCCCTAGGTCCATGGTCTACCTAGTCTCAGATTCTTGACCACCAGGGTAGTGTCAGGCACAGGTTTCATCTCATGGACACTAAATCCAATCAGATGGTGGTTGGTTAACCCCACAATTTTGTGCCACTATTGCAGGAGGGTCACCATTGTAGATCACAGGTTTTGTAGCTGGGTTGATGGTTACCTTTCTCCTCTGGTAGCATGCAGAGTATCTTCTAGTACCATGAACACTAATCAGTAGGCACCAGCTCAACATTGCCGTGTTCATTGAGTTGTATAGGTGTTATCTTCAGCAATAGGACCTTCTCATCATTTTATGGAGAGTAACCAATAGCCTTGGCAATAGCCTGGGTTGTTTGGGGATTCTCATGAGACACCTTTGGCCAATGACTCAATGAGATATAACCTATTCCTGGTACTGGAGGTTTCACTTGCTGGAAGATGTCTAGTTGGGGCATTGCCTCCCCATTAGTTGGTGACTCCTTTTAGATTTCTCTCTTGTATGTATGTATTTTAAGAAGCTTCTACTGCAGTAGGTTCTCAAATGGCCCTTCATATGCTCCTTGGTATTAGTTGTTCCTCCCTGTATTTCCCCTTTACCTGTCCTCATGTCATCCTCCTGTTCCAGTCTGTCCCCTGTCTCTCCATAACTATATGTTCTATTTCCCCTTGCTAGGGAGATTCTTCCTTTCCATCTAGTCCCATACTCTATGTCTAACCTCTGTGCTTCTGGGGATTGTGGCCTTTGGCAGGTATTTTCAGCCTGTTGCTTTTATTCTTAGGTGGAGTGTTCATCAACCTCACTTTTCTTTTCTGACCCCAGTTCGGGGAAGACTTTAAAATTCTGTCTTCTCTCTCAGCAGGAAGATGCAATTAGGCAGAATAAAAGGTGTCTCATTGTCCTGAGGCTGCAGTTAACATCTCTGGACACCTCCTGGCAGGGTGTTATGGGTTAACCAGGCCTCTATTCACATCCTTTCCTTTGTCTAGTGGCTTCTTGACCTAATTTCTGCCTTGCATCTGGGGTGGACTGATTGAATAGGTCTGAGCTGACACAAGAGAAGGAGCTGGGGACTGCTCTCTCACACATCAGCCTGGTGCCTATTGGTCCTAAATTCTATGCTGAAGATACCCATTTCAGGCATCTAGGCAAAGCACCAGGGTAGATGTACTTTACTGCTTTCTCAGAAGCTCCCTGAGAGAACACTGAGGGGAAAATTCTGTGCCCCTGCAAAGCCAGACATGAGGGAAAATCCTGCTCACTAAGTTACCTATAGCCTTTTGCTTTCCTGTTAGCCTGTACTTGGGTTCATCTTCATGCCTTCTGCTACATATTTCCTGAACTCTTTGGTCTCTAAGCCTGTTTGTGCCCTCCCTCTCTACCGGTCCAGGTCTGGCACTTCCTCCAGAACCCAGCTGCAGTCCTAGCCTTCCCCTCCTGTTTCTGGAAATCAGCAGGGGTGCAACAAGAGCAAGTAAATAACTTGCATGATCGTTGCCAACTCTGAGATTGTCCTGGAGTTGACCAAAATCAGAGGCTGGGGGCATCCAAGGCTAGTGGCTCAGGCCATTGATGCTTAGTAGTCTCATAATGAGGAGGGTCTTGGCATGGTCCAACAGCTGAATGGGCACTCTTTTAGCTTCGAGAGGCTTTGCCCAGAGCCCTGTGCAGTCAGTGCCTGCCAAGCAGGCCCCAGGGAGATGCTATATGAGTCCTGGGTCTTTGCTGCTGGAGGCAGCTACTTGGGAAATTCCCAGAAACTCCTGACCACACCTGCTCCCTTGTCTGTCCTCCAAGCTTTGTTTACAGTTCAGCCCTTGGCAGACTAAAGGCTGGGATCCAAGAGAAGAAAAAAGTGGGTAGCCAGGGACCCTCTCCTGGCTTGGCCTTTTCTGCCCGAGCTCTATGGTCCAGCCTAGCCTCAAAGAGAGTGTGCACCGAGGGGAACAGTCCAGGCCTGCTGTTCCTTTCCCTGCCAACTCTACTTTTCCCATCACGACTATGCCCTCCTGCTTTCTGCAGTTCTCTCCCAGTCCTGTTTGGCTTCTCTTAATCTCTTTCACAACAAAAATCCAGTTTCTGGTGCCTGGAAAATTGGCCTACATCAGCAAAGTGTCCCGGGCCTTTCACTCATAATGTTTCCCATTCGTCGCTTGTCCACTGTATCCCCATCTGTGAACCGCGTAGGAGCATCATACTGTCAGTTTGGCATCATAGCAATCCTCCTCCCAGAAGAGTTCTGTCCTCTGAAGTGCTCTATCTGAAGGCTCTCATTACCATATGGTCCTTGAGCAGTGGTGGATGCCCTAAAGGTAACACTGGGGGCAGCTGGCAAGCATCTAGAGGACAAGGGAAGAATTGGAAAGGACCTCCAAAAAGCTAAGGTGACAAGAGATGGTATCTCTAGTGTTTGCCTTCTCCAAGCTTGTCCTTTTGCCTTCAAGGTCTCCAAGGCCTTTCTGTCTTATTTCTCCTTCATCTTGTTGGCCCTGCCTCTTTCCCTCTTGGCTCTGACAGGCCTCTTTCCTGCTCAGCTGTCTTCTCTTCTCTTCTTGATTGTCTTTCCCTTCATTCCTCATCCCTTTTCCTCCGGCTCAGTCAATCTGTCTTGGCATCCTTCAGAAATACTTGGTGTCATACATGGAGGTGGGGGTTGGGGTGCCCAGGGTTCTTTAGAATGACATGACAACTCCTTCAAGCTCCCATGAATATTTCATTGCTCTAGTTCCCCCTCACTGCCTCAGCCAGTGACAGGTGAGTGAGGGCTAAAATGTAAGGATCTCCCTACTAACTGCCTCAGCTCAATGGCAGCAGCTTCAGATCTTGTGACCCAGAATGCCATATGGCATCAGCCTCACATCTGGAACAGCCCTAACATCTGTCACCAGACTGACAGGCCCAGCAAGGAGAGTTTAGGAGTGTGTCTGGACCTATTAGGCAGCACGTTGGAATCTACTGAATGTGTAACCCCTGAGGAGAAAAGAGGAAGGCAAGGGGGCAGCTGCAAAGGGGGTCCCCTACGGCTTCTTTTCTTCTTCTTCTTCTTCTTCTTCTTCTTCTTCTTCTTCTTCTTCTTCTTCTTCTTCTTCTTCTTCTTCTTCGTCTTCTTCTTCTTCTTCTTCTTTTTTGATTTTTGATTTTTCAAGACAGGGTTTCTCTATGTAGTTTTGGTGCCTGCCCTGTATCTCACTCTGTAGCCCAGGCTGGCCTCAAACTCACAGAGATCTACCTGGCTCTGCCTCCTGAGTGCTGGAATTAAAGGCGTGAGCCACCACCACTGGGATCTCTCTACAGCTTCCTTTCAGAGATATTTTAGGCTTGGTCTTTGACCAAATTACTGCAAGCTCCCAAATATTTGTAGAAGAACAGATGACTTCGGTCACTACACTTTCCCTCTTATGACAAATAACAGTTATTCCAGCCTACTAGGGGAAAGCTAGTTTAGACAATCCAAGAAAAGAATCCAGATACCAACAAGTTTTCCCAAAGATGGTTCTTCAGGCTCAACTGAAGAGGAAATTGCAGGGCCATAAAGATTGGGAAGGAAGAGGGAGTTAGCCCAAGGAAAGTAACCAACTCAGCCATCTGGAGACTCTCAGGAGTGATAAGGGACCATGGTCTCTTCCTACCCAACCCAGTGCTTCTGGCCATTCTGAAAAGATGTTTGAATACCCTTTAAAGAAAATTCCTTCCCTCTGAGGGAAATTCTGTTCTATTTCTAACTCTCAAAGGACTTGGAGCCCTACTATCTCTTGTTCCTTCCTGTATTATAGTCTTGGACTCCTTGGAGTCCATTCTCTCCTTACAATTGTCTTGGTCAGATACATTGAGGAGTGTCTCCTTTGGGCCAGATCCACTGCTGTGATTTGGATATGACATATATCTTCCAAAGATGCATGAGTTGAAGGTTTAGTACCCAACTGGTGCATCTGATTGGATCCTAAGGTATCTAATCTGATCAATACATTAATACTTGGTAGATTCATAAATCAATGGTTTTGGAGGAGGTGTCAATAAAGGCCCTAGTTGGAAGAAGTGGGTCAATGGGTATATGTGCTGCCAAGATGTGTCCTGTCGTCTGTCCCTTCCTGTCTTTCTGCTTCTTGTTTGCCTTGAGGAGAGCTGCTTTGTTCTATTATGTACTCTCCACCACAAGCCACAGCCTCACCACAGGCCTACATGCAGCATGGCTGACTTTCTAGGAAAGGCCTTTGTGAGGAGGTGATATTTAAGAAGAGACCTAAAGGATGGAAGAGCATCTATGTGAAGAATGAGGAAAGAGATTTCCTTGAAAGAATGGAGTACCATGTGAGCATGTACTGAAACCTGCAAAACCATGGACCAAAAATAAGTGTTCCTCTTATTAACTTGTTTTTCTTGGGTATCTATTATAGAAACTAGAGTCTGACCAATATGATCGCCATCTATGAATCTGACTTTCACAGGGTGAACCACAGCCAGTAGCCAGTTGACAATTAATTGCATGGAATGGCCAGAGATTCTGTGTGCCTCAAAATTACTTCTACTCACTGATGCATTGGTTCGCTTGGAAAACAACACTCAGCACCAACTATGTGCCAAACACGTAATAGGTACACTGTTAAACAAAAGAGACCCAGTCCCAACTCATAGGGTTTATAGCAAAATAGCCACAAAGCACGTAATTACAAAGTGTGATGAGTCTCATGAAGGAAATAACAGGCCACAATAATAGGGCAGTTTACAGGAAAAGCCTTTGTGAGCAAGTGATATTTAAGCATAGAAATAAAGGATAAAAGATCAGCCATGTGGAAAATAGGGAAAGAGGTTTCCAGGAAAACAGAATACCAAATGGGCTGGCCTTGAGATGGCAAAGAACTTGTTTGGTGTGATGAGAAACTCAACAGTAGCTAATGGGACCATATTGTAACAGTCAATACTAAGAATAGCTTGCGGAGAAGGGCATGTGAGCCATGGAAAGTAAGTTTCAGTACTGTTTACAAGCCATGGGGAATGTCGACAGGGTTTTCAACAATGGAATGACTAGCTCTAGTCTTGACTCTTGCAACACCTATAAATGCCAAATTTAGAAGGGGACAGCAGTGACACGGGAAGGCCAATAGGGAGGCCGATGCAGCAGTCCACAGGAGAAGTGATGGCGGTTTGCATCAGTGACAGCCATGGAGCCGGAGAGAATTGGGCAGATTCTGGATGTGTTTTGAAGTGACAGCTGACAGTACCTACTGAGAAATTGGATGTCAGGGATGAAGGAGGAAAGACAGGCTTCAAGAAGGACTCGGGTTTCCAGCTTGACTCGGTGCCACGTACTGAGATGAAAAATGCTGAATGAGGTTTTGGAGGGAAAAAAAATCAAGAGTTCAGTTTCAGCAATGTTAAGTTTGAGATTCCTGAGATATATAAAACTAGAAATGTTTAAGTCTAAGAGTTTGGGAGCTCCTGAAGAAGAGTGAGTAGAGTGTAAGCTTGGAGATTATGGTACTGGAGATTTGGGAGTTAGTACAATACTTGATAATGTCTAGGTACGGCAATGAAGTGAGTTCAGTGACAGAAGTTGTTTTCAGTGGCTTTCCCATCACCTGTAGAGGTTGAATTCACCAATAGTGGTATCAAAACTAGGCATGGGCCCACCATTTCATAACTATTATGAAAACAAAACAACAAACAGAAACATAAGTCATAGCTAGAAAAAAGTGGTATACCCATTGAGACATATGGCCATTCCTAAAAAAAATAAATAAATAATTATAGAGTTCTCATACTATCTGGGAAGCCCACTTCTAAGTTGGGTTAATCACTTTTTCATTGCTGTACCAAATGTTTCAGAGAAATAATTTTAAAAGAGGATGAATTTGTTTTTGATCATGGTTTCATAGATTTCAGTACACAACCAGCTGATTCCACTGGCTTTAGGCTCATGCCACAGCAGAAACACCATGGAGGAAGGCACGACAAAGGACAGCTGCAGACATCATGGCAGTCAGGAAACCAAAAGAGAAGCAAAAAGGGACAAGATGACATCTGTCTGGGGTACTCCTCTTGTGACTTCTTTACTCATTCAAACAAGGCCCCCACCTCCCACTTTCTACCACCATCACATTATATATTCATCAAAGGATCAATCCATTGGTTGACTCAGATTCCTCAAATCTAATCACTTTCCAAATAGCAACCAAGCCCTGGAGGTATGAGCCTTTAGGAGAAACCAAAACATGGGTCTAATCCCCCTAAAAGTGAAATCAAGGATCCAACAGATATTTATACATCTGTATTCATAGCAGCATTATTCAAAGTAACCAAATGTTGGGAACAATCAGTGTCCATCAACAGATGAATAAAATGTGGCACATACATAGAATATGATTGAGTCTTAAGAGGAAGGAGGTGCTGACACAGGCTACAATATGGATGAATCCTGAAGACATTCTACTCTCTGAAATATGCCAAACACGTAAGTTTCTGTTTGTGAAGAGGAATGCTTTCTGGAGATGGGCGGTTGTGAGATTTGCAAAACAATGTGAATGATTTTAATGTCACAGAACTAATTGTAAAGTAAAAATGGCTGAAGTTGTAAATTTCATGTTATGTATATTGTACCAAGATTTCTTTTTAAAAAGAGTGGAGGGGGCCGGGCGGTGGTGGCGCACGCCTTTAATCCCAGCACTCGGGAGGCAGAGCCAGGCGGATCTCTGTGAGTTCGAGGCCAGCCTGGGCTACCAAGTGAGTTCCAGGAAAGGCGCAAAACTACACAGAGAAACCCTGTCTCGAAAAACCAAAAAAAAAAAGAGTGGAGGGGGAAGATCACATGTGATTTGGAACGAAAGTTCTCAGTGACCTTGGGACCTACCTAGAAAGTCTACAGGTAACACTGAAAAGGGAGGAAGGCTGGCAACAGGCAAGTTCCTCAGAAGGTGGGGGCATTTCAGAAGAAAGAACTAGTGGCCTAGAGAGAGCACTGGTAAGTACAGGAGGCCTACCTCCACTGCAGGTCCTGAGCGACTGAGATTCCAGAGAGAGAGAGAAACAAAAACAATTTTCAAAAATAAGCAGCTTCCACTTGAAAATGAGGGCCTAGGAGCTAGACAGATCCCTGGCAAGCAGACAGATAGGGAAAGGGGCCACAGATACATAAGAAAGACAGCAAACTTCAGAGCTTTTCCTCACCCTCCTTACTGGAGATAAAGCCCTGGTGGATTTTAGGGAAAGGGGCCACAGATACATAAGAAAGACAGCAAACTTCAGAGCTTTTCCTCACCCTCCTGACTGGAGATAAAGCCCTGGTGGATTTTAGGGAAAGGGGCCACAGATACATAAGAAAGACAGCAAACTTCAGAGCTTTTCCTCACCCTCCTGACTGGAGATAAAGCCCTGGTAGATTCTCCCCCCCACCCACCCACCCCACCCACCCCACCCCCACCTCCAGCTGACCAGTCCTAAGTATGTTTACCTGAAGCCTCGGGCCTGCCAGTTCAACCTTTCTTTGGCTAAGCTGACCAATCCAAAATGAGGAGAGGGGAACAGTCCAAGGCAAGCAAAAGCACTTCAAACTTCCAGCCGGTAAGGGGAGGGGGTGGGGCTTGCTTTCTTCATCCCCTGCCCACTTACACAGCAACAGAAGGTCTCCCTTTGGAAGGAAGATGCCAGGCCATTTCAGAAGGGAAACTGAGAGTACAGGAGAGTATGCTGTTGACTAGGAGCTTCCAAGGCCACAAAAGAAGGGTAGTGTTAGATTGTGGACAGGTCAGTACAGTAAACCCCTCTCAGCCGATGGCTTCACCTTCTGCAGTTTTAATTACCTTCAGTCAGCTGGAGCCCAACACCACCAAGTGAAAAATTCCAAAAGTAAATAATTCATACCTTCAAAATAATTTTTATTATAGTACTGTCTTGCTGGTCTGTTGCTATGAAGAGACACCATAAACAAGGCAACTTATAAAAGAAAGCATTTGATTGGGGGCTTGCTTGCAGTTTCTGAGGCTGAGTCCATGATCATCATGGTGGGGAGCATGGCAGCAGGAGGGCAGGCATGGCACTGGAGCAGGAGCTGAGAACTTACATCCTGATTCTCAAATTGGAGGCGAGAGAGAGACTGGGTCTGGCAAGGGCCCACCACCAGTGACAAACCTCCTTCAACAAGGCCACACCTCCTCATCATTCTCCAAACAGTTTCACCAACTGGAGACCAAGCATTCAAATATAATCAAATGGCCTGTGGGGGCCATTCTCATTCAAACCACCACAAGTACTTTGCTATAGTCAGTCTCATTTCTTTTGTTTTCTTTTGTTTTTTTTAGTCAGGACTCTCACTATATACCCCAGATTGGCCTGAAACTTGTTACATAGTCTGGCTGGCCACAAATTCCTAATCCTGTAGCCTAAACCTCTGGAGTACTGGAATTATAGATGTGCACCAATAAACCCATCTTCTCTTTTATCTTTGTTAATCTTTTACTGTGCCTCACTCATTAAATTAAACTTTATCATAGGGGTGTACGTACAGGAAAATAACCACAATATAGAAAGAGTTTAATATTATCTTTGATTTAAAGTAACCTTGGGTGGAAGGGTTGTCTTAGAATACGTCCTCCATGAATAAGAGGAGGTCAGTTCTGTGCCTAGCATCCCTGATGTCGCTTACTGGTGTGGCGTCTTCAAAGACGTCTGCTCTTAAAGACAGCACTGAAACAGCCTTCAGTTCACTTGGGAAGGAACAGTCCACGGAGCTGACCTCACTACCTTTTGATAATCTGCTAGGCTCATAGGTTCCTGGCAAAAATCATGGAGTAATTGGCAGACCTGGGTTCATGTTGCAATTCCACATGGCTTCTAAGTATATATTCTTTAGCAGAGTGTATGATCTCTTTTGTCAAATGTTTCCTTAACTGTAAAATAGTCATGGTACTGCCTAGCTCAGGAGGTTGCCATAAAGATGGAGGGTAATACGTGAATAGACCCTGGAGCATGGTAAGTCCTCAATAAACACCTAATTCTGTTACTTAGCAGTATCCTTCCTTTCAGCATCTAACTACCTGACTCCCAGATGTTTCTAGTCCTTGGGATGACCAGATTCTCCAGTAGGGCCAAATAAATCCATATCTTTCTTCTCCTTGCCCCAATGTGACCTTCCCTGTCTCATTTCATAAATGTTTTGAGCTCTCCCTATTCATTCCTCGGATAGATCTGATTCAGCCATCCAGAGCTTTGTTTACAAAAATTAACGTGTCCGCGATAGGTAATAATGGGTTTTTACTCATTTGGTTTTTAGTATTTTTTTTTTGAGGTTTTGATTTTTAGTATTTTTGAAACAAGGTCTCATGTAGACTAGGCTGGCCTCTGTAGCTGAGGATGACCTTGAACTCTTGATCTTCCTGTCTCTTTGTCCCAACTCCTGAGATTACACATGTGTGCCACCACCCCGGGCAGCAGTTATGCTTTAACTGGGACCTTCACTGGTGCAACGAAACAGAGTAAAAGCACTGACGTAGTCTCCTGTCTGACTGTGGTTCTCCTGTTGTCTAAGGATAGTGTCCTTGCATCCCAAATTATAGTCAGCAGTGGCATCACCCTGGAATAGGTCAGAATGGCAGAGCTGACTACAGACCTGCTGCCTCAGAATAATTTGCTAATACCCCCACATGACCCAGGTGCACATTAAAATTTGAGCAGCACTACACAGTAAGAAGCAGCTAGCTGAAAGGAGAGGTGAGGGCACCTTTACCAGGGGAAAGAGGTTTACACCCAGAGGAGCTATCTCAAAGCTCTGGAGATAGGGTTCCTGTTACTGCCACCTGGAATTCATGGCATCTCATAGGTACCCAGCTGCTTGCCTGCTGTGCTGGATCTTTGGAGTTTCCAGGAGAGTCAGGCTCCAGTTACTGGAATCAGAGGGCTAATTGGCGCCACATGGCTCCAAATCCTGCCAGTTTCAAGGAGAATGACAAGACTCCCCAAGGAGCCAACCAAATGTAAAGAAAAAAGAGCCAAAGGCAAGGAGGGATGGAGAACTAAAAGCCAGCGCCTGGAAATGTAACTGTAACATTTTAGTTCTCCTGCCCCAGAGTGCAGAAAGATAGAACATTAGCACAGAACCATTTCATTGCCCTGTCAGTTCATCTGTCTTTAGCCACATCTGCCTAGCAACAGTTGTTAGTGTGAACTCCAGCTCCTGGTTTCTCTTTGGCCAGTGATGGAGGTCAGGTTAGTCCACAGAGAAATCAAAGCATTCAAATGGAGTCAGATTGTCTGATAGTTTGGGCCAGGAAATGGGCTGCCCAGCTAACAAAGGAGCAGAGTGCATTGTGGGGCTGTCTCTTAAAAAGAAAGGGTGTGGGAAGGCCCCCAAGCTGTGTGACTTTGGGTGAAGGTTCATTTTCGGCTCCATTTCTCTGTTCCTCTGGCCACCCTGAATAATGCTACCCGTAATATTGTCACCTCTACATCCGTATGCTATACTTAACCTTCTAAGTGCTTTCTTCTGTAGCCATGATCTCATCTCATTCTCCCAACAACACAAAGTGAACAGGATAAGAGACAGGTTAATTATAATGTGTACTGAGCATCCAGGCCTGGCCGGGACATGGCATGTTACTATTCACAGGGTTGGAGCCAGCTTGAAATGGAAATTCTGGGTGACAAGGGGTCCAGGACTCTGAAAGCATGTAGCTGATGGTGCTGGGATTTTGGGACTTTCCAAGGAGATTTGACTCCAGCTGGATCACGGCTGTGCTCAGCCTCTGTGGGTATCTGCTCCTACCTTGAGGGCTGGGGGAGGAGCAGTCACCTCGCCTCTTTGGCAGGACAGATAGCAGCTGTGAGGAGATAGTGGATGTGAAAGTACTTTTTCTCAAATGAGGTAATAGGTGTCAATATGCAAAGAAGCACATGGACCTAAAGGTTGTTACTATGAGGCAGAAGGAAAAGGCTAGAACTTTTTCTTGGATCACTGAATGAAGAGGGCCACCCTGGTGTAGGATGAGCAGATACTTTAGAGACATTGTGTAGAAAAGGGGACAGAATGAAGGTGCTGTATGCTTGGGAACAAACAACAGAAGAAGATGGCAGATGCCAGAAATAAAGCAATGGGGGGGCTCATGAGCTTTGGCTGCTTCATAATTTGTTCAGGGTTACCCTGTTTGGAGAGACCAGAAGCCAAATGTCTTTCAAAGTCAAATTGCCTAGTTTCCCCAGGAAGGCAGTCACGTGGCCCTTGGACAGCTGAGCTCCTCTCATCCATCACTGCTTGCCTCCAGTGTCCCTCAGAAGTCTCCAGACACTTAGCAAATTTCTGAGGGACTGGGCTGCATACACTAAAAGATGCAGACCTTAGGAGGGAAGGAAGACATTCCATTGGATTATCAAATGCCCCCCCAGATTGTTAATAGAGGTGTGCCCCCTGACCCAAGACATGTGGGAAGGCCTAGGCACTGGGCATCAGATACTTGTAGAATTGAGAAAGATCCAGGTAGGGACAGTTAGTCCAGCTCAGAAACAACCCTAATGAGGAACAAAATGTGATTTGATTCACCTGGAAACATGCCTTTTATGGTGAAGAATAGCTGGGTCGCCTGCGAGAGAGAGCTTGGGTTTCCATCTCTCTCCACAGTGTGACTTTTCCTGGCCTACCCAAACCATTCCCACACCCTCCGTGGCACCTTCCCCAGCTTCTCTACCCTTTCCTCTGAATATACAAGGTTGAGCTAGTCATCAAGTTCATCTACTGTTCTCAATCATACTCTAATTCCCGTGTGCACTGGACCCTTGTCTTTTCTCTTCCAGCTAGACTGGTAGCTCTTCGTAGCCAAAGACCTAGAGCTTTTCTGTGTCCTCAAGGGCTCTGGACTGCCTGAGTAGGTACTCAATAAATACTCGTTGGTTGCCCCCATGTGAGTCAGAAGAATAAAGCAAAGCATGTCACACAAGGCTTTCGGCTTGTTGGTTGCTCTGTCTCCAAGAGTGACTGTTTGAATCAGTAATGGTGGTACCTCAAGGTCCACTGAAGGCTGAAGGGTCCCCAGCTTCACGAAAAGCAGAGGGAGGGAAAATCTGGATTGTTAGTGCTTGGGATGGGAGGGTGAGTACAGGATACTTCCATGGTATACCTGCAGGCTCTTTGCTCCCCAGGCCAGGGGCTGTGCAGCCCAACAGCTTCTCAAGCCTCTACCCTGCCCCAACGTGCGTCCACATCAGCACCCAGTTCAGGGCATCCCGGGAAGAGGCTTTTTATCGTCTTTGAGACTAGGTGCTCAATTGAGTAGCGACCTCAAGACTGAGGCAAGATGGTAGCCCAAAACAATGCTCTCTGGCTCCCTACAATGCTAAACTTGTGCCTGCCAGCCAGAACAGAAGTCAGAAAAGCACCTCAGGTCACCCCCAAAGATACCCTGTACCCCCAAAATACCTATTCAGAAAAATAGCCAAGCCACCTTCCAGCTGTTTCATGCCTTTCAGTTAGAAAGTGTCCATTTGTCTTACTAGGGTAGGAAAATGGGAGGGAGTCAGCTTCTAAATTTGCCTTCTAGAGACTTCTAAATTTGCCCTATACTAGCATCCACCTCCCCAAGGGATGAAAGACAGTCTCCAGACCACATTGGGTACAGCTAGAGTATATGTGGGTGATTCATATCATCCCTGGTCTGGTATAATGAAGACAGCTGTGGGGTCGTTGCTGAATTATCATTTATCTTTCATGTAATTGCTCCAAATCTCACCTCCCCCACAAATAGTCTAAAGCTCAGCTCTAATTAGTTGATTCCTGATAAACAACCCACCTGCCACTGAAGTATTTGGAATTCTTAGCTAGTCAACAATTGCATCACTCTCATAGTGTCAAAGCCTCCCACATCTTTTACAAACCTTGTACTAGTTTAATTAATTAACTCCTAGTCATCTGTTTTGAAGAGCCTTGGCTAGAACTTTAGTTTTGGAGAATAGATATACTGAGGTAAGGAACCTAGGCTCTTCTGCTATACCTGAAAGCCTGCGGGTATTGGAGCTAAATCAGGTTGCTAAGATTCTGAGTCTCTTGGTTCTGGTCCTCTCTCTTCCATCCCTGCCTACTTTGTCCTTCTTCTAGACCATCATTCCCTGTTTTACTATCTCCCTTATCCCTGGCACCCAGTGTCCCCACAAACATCACTTTCCTTACACCCCCACTACTCAGGGTTCTTCATCCAAATGCTCCACCTGGGCCTATCTGCATGAAATATGCTTCACCCTGGCCCTCAGTGTAGAATCTTTATACAGCTAGCTCTATGTAACTGCTAATCTTCAGGAGCTTAAGTTGTAGGCACTGAGAGAACAACATGGAATCTCCCCCAGGTGTGAGGGAAGTGTTCCCTCTTCCCCAGCCTCGACTGAGTTTCAGATCTATCAGCCACCTCAAGAAGATGCTCCCCTTCTGGCCCACAGGAGCCATTTTCCAGCTGTCCCATTAAGTGAAATAAGTTGGCATTCTGTACAATTGTGTAAAGTAATGGTCCTGAACATTAGCACGCTTGTTTATATATGCCACCTAAATAGTTCCTTTTTATACATCACCTAATAGACATTAAAGTTTAAAATTGTACAAGGACTTCCGTGAAGATGTTCCTCATTCTGGAATGATTTCACATTTCCTTTCCCACTTATTCTCCTGCTTTTGTGATCTGTTCCCTGGGGGGTTAGTTTCCTTTAGGGAGTTAATAGCCAATTAAGATAGGTGATACCAGTTAACTTCAGAACAATACATTTGCCTGTAGGCTTCTTCTAGAGTCCCAACATCATAGAGGAGTGTGACTTGCAATTCCCATGTCACCAATTTCTCCCCGCTAGCTCCCTCTTACTCCAGTATGAACTACGAGGTAGTCATCGCTTCTGCTGGTCCCAAAACATGAAGAAAGTGAAGCTGTGATCTCCCAGGTATCATAGCCAGAACCATAACTGATGTCCCTCCCAGCTGGCTTTGAGGCTTAGTTCCCTTTGCGTCTTGTTTTGCTCCTATCTTCCCCTCCCCCCCCAGTCATGTGATGCAAGAAGAGAGCGCAAATGATATGGAATGTGTACAGCTGCCAGCAGAGACACTGCGACAAGTGACCATTCACCGAGACCCTATTTATGGCTTTGGCTTCGTGGCCGGCAGTGAGAGGCCTGTGGTGGTTCGATCTGTGAGGCCAGGTAGGTGTCCCTCAGAGGGTACCCCCAATCCCTGGCTTTTGTCTCCAACACCTACATGTCTTCCCAGAGAGCAGAGCTCCTAAGTATATGGGCTTACTAAGTAATTTACCAAGCGTGGATAAAGATTTGTCAGCTAGTAACAAACCATCCAGGTGGCTTGGGGCCTGAGACAGAGACTGCAATTAAGAAGAACTGGGGCGGGGGGAATCTTCCATTTGCACAGAACATGCATAGGAGACACATCATACCTTGGATGAGAAAGTACCATTCAATTTATTTCAACGAGTATTTATAGAATGCCTACTCTAAGCCAAGCAGTGCTGCAGGGAAGCACAAGGCCCAGCTCCTGTCCTCAAGAATTTGGGGGATTAGTAAATAAAAGCACTTGCTGTGTGGGCCTGATGACCTAAGTTTGATCCCTGGAATCCACATAAATGTGGAAGGAAAGAATCAACTCCACAAAACTGTTCTCTAACATCCACACATGGACAATGGCATGCCAAGTGTCCATACTCACATCTCTCTCTCTCTCTCTCTCTCTCTCTCTCTCTCTCTCTCTCTCTCTCTCACACACACACACACACACACACACACACACACACACACACACACAGAGAGAGAGAGAGAGAGAGAGAGAGAGAGAGAGAGAGAGAGAGAGAGAGAGAGAATCTGATCTCCAGCCTATGGATACTATTCATGAGATAGATGAGCTAGTGAAGACCAGAATTAGGACTGAGACTGCTGGTAGGATGGGAAAGGGAAAACAGAATGAACTGTCTGAAGGCCAGACTGTCAGTAGCAAAAGTTCCCATTAATGAAGCATCTCCTAAGTCCTTTATTTCATTTTGTCTAGTTCTCACAGCAAAGCTGGTAAGGTAAGGGGCATATAACAGGGTCGTTCAACTAGGAAGCAGCTAAACAAGAGTTTGCTCAGAGCCTGTTTGAGTTGATGAGAGGCAAGCTGGGCTTGGAAGTGACTGCATGGGATGGGAAAAGGAGCAAGCACCCCGCCCGCCCGCCCGCCCACCCGCATGTCTGAAACCCTGCCATTGTGAGTGAAATAGAGCCAAAGCAATGTTGTGTTTGCATTCGCTGTGCATTGACAGGAAAGGGCTTTATTCCTCACTTGCTAGGCCTGAGGCTTGAGATGTTTACAACAGTTTCTCACTCAGTCAAAAGGAGCAGCAGACTACGAACTGGTCTTGCAGAAATTTGATGAATTTCGCTATCCTCAAAGGAAAAGAAAAAAAAAAAACATTTTTTTTCCTGTAAGCTCTCTTCAACTAGAGGGCAAAAGCAAACAAAATTCAATACAGGAGTTTGTGGATAACCTTAGGCTCCTGAGTCAGTCATCCAGTTTGGCAAAAGAGTTCTGTCTTCTGATCAGAAACCAAATTTGTCTCGGGAAGAGGGAATACAATAGACCACCAGAAACCCCTACTTTAACTTCAAAGTATACAGAATTTGAAGACTGGAAAGAAGCCCTCCACCATCCCATCCCTGTCCTAGAACAGAAAGAGGTGAAGGAATAAAAAGAAAAGTCCTGGGGCTGGAGAGATGGCTCAGTGGTTAAGAGTACTGACTGCTCTTCCAGAGGACCTGGGTTCAATTCCCAGCACCCACATAGCAGCTCACAACTATCTGTAATTCCAGTTCCAGGGGACCTGATACCCATGGCAAAACACCAATGCACATAAAATAAAAATAAATAAATTTTAAAACCTGATTTAAAAAAAAATAAATAAAAGTCCCTTAATAGAGCCACAAAAAGCTAGGGACTGCCAGGCCCTACCCTATAAAAGATGGGCTGATCCATGAAGCTACTGGATACAGAGGATGTTTGCTTGCATATGAGGCCATGAGAAAAGATGAAGTATTCTACAGAGGGTCAGTCATGGCTCCGAAGACCCACAAACCATTTGTGCAAAAGGTAGATCAATATCACCAGTGACATGGACAGGTCCAAGGCCCAAGAAGGAAGTTGTGTTCTATGAGGACCTCTTCACTCCAAGCTAGGGAGAGAGGGAAGAAGGAAAGGAAATAAGTAAAGTGCCCCCACCTACGAGACTGTTATTTTCATTTTGTTGGCTTTTTTATTTGTTTGTTTTAGAGACACGGTCTTGTGTAGCCCTGGCTATCCTGATATCAGGCCAGGCTGGCTCTGGACTTAAAGGAATTGTCCTGCCTCTGTCTCTTGAATGTTAGGATTATAGGTGTGCACCACCACATCTAGTTTATGTGGTTCTGGGGAGTGAGCCCACGGCCGAGTGTATGCAAAGCAAGCACTCTACCAACTGAGTTCCATCCCTAGCCAAAGTTAGTTGGTTTTGACAGAAATTGATAGACGTAATGAAACAAACGGAAGGAACTGTCCCTTGGAAGAGCCAATAACCATCATTTATTCAGTTCTCACTGACAGCGATCAACTATTGGTATTCTTTGCTTTGTTCTGTTTTTGAGACAGGATCTTATGCAGTCTAAGTTGACCTTTAAATCACTGTGTAGTTAAGACTGACCTTGAACTCCTAATCCTCCTGCCTCAACTTCCCAAGGACTAGAATTATAGGTGTGGGCCACTTTACCTGGCTTAATCAGCTATTTTAAGTAGTACACATTAATCACCTCATTTATCTTCCCAACATTCTCTGATGTATAGGCACTGTCATTTTCTCAGTTAACAGATAAGTGACTGGGAGACATTTAGAAGTCTCACTCAAGGTCACACAGTAAATTGTGACTGCAGGATTAGAGCCCAGTTCTTCATGGCTGCAAAGAGTATGATTGTCAACCCCACGCTCACAATTTGTGAAATCACTGAACTGTCATGAGGCCTAGCAAACGTCAATGCTGTTCCATTGGTGACTCCTACATGAGTCCCAGGGGCCAGAGCCATTGAGATATGCTCAGGTGACTTTTTATTTTTGCCCATGGGATTGAACTCCGTGTATGCTGGGACACCTCTCGACTGTCTTCACTTTTTTATCTTGACACAGGGTCTTGCTAAGTTTCCCAGACTAGCCTTGAACTTAGCTAGTAGCTCCAGCACCCTTGAACTTCACATCTTCCTGTCTCAGCCTCCCTAGCAGTTGGGATTATAGGCCTGTGCCATCATTGACATAGTCAGTATGTATAAGTTTGGGAAGTCAATAGGCAGCGCACTTCTCTGTGGAGAGAAAAGTTGGGATCTGGCCTTTTTTTAATGGCCACAAATAATAATCAAGGCCAGTTTGAGAGTGGGACATATCGTTTAGCTTTTCTTTAGGGTTTGAATCATGCTGTATCCAACTTCATTCTCTTTCTGTCTCTGAAAAGCTTTTCTCAAGAAAGATTGAAAAAAAGGAAGGAAGGAAGGAAGAAAGAAAGGAAGGAAGGAAGGAAGGAAGGAAGGAAGGAAGAAAGGGACTTTCCTAGGAAGTGGAGGCAGCACCACCTGTGGCACCTCTCTGTCTCTACCTTTTGCTTTAGCCAAGGCGTTTAGCTTTCCCATAGATCAGTTCTTAACCTCACCATTGGAGATGGGAAGGCAGCAAGCAGATGTCCTGCTGCCTGGGGACCTGTACTTTGTTTACACATTTGGAGGGGATAGCATCTCTCAGTGTTGGAAAAATTTAAACCCTTTCGGTCTTAAAATTCATTCCCCTATCTCCCAGCATATGAGTGCCTAAACCATTTCAGAATGAATACGACTGATATTCAAGTAAGAAGATTGCTTCCCCTGCTCTTGTCACTTGTGCCACCTCCAGCAGTCAGAAGCCATTCATTTTGCCTAAGTGAACCGCTCAAATGAGACAGAAGTCTCTGTCCCTCTTTAGAACCAAGCGACCAGACACTTAGAGCCGCATCTTAGCCGTGGACCTTTTGCTCCTATGCCACGCTCTGCGAAAGGGTCTCTATTCCAGTCTCTCTCTTCATTCCTCTGTCCTCCATGGGCGGAAGCCTGAGCTAGAAAAACACTTCTGCCACCATACCTCAGTCTGCATCCTCTGCAGGCTTCTACTGGAGTTCTCTCTCTCTCTCCTCTCTCTTTATTGGCTTGACTCCCTCAGGCAATGTGGCTTTTGCCCAGACTTGCACTTTCCCTTGGCAGTACCTCTGAGCCCTCACGCCTCTCTCCTCTCCTCTGCAGGAGGCCCCTCTGAGGACAAGCTCCTGGCTGGTGACCAGATTGTGGCTATTAATGAGGAGGACGTGAGTGAAGCCCCCAGGGAGAGGTTCATAGAACTCATCAGGTAACAGGGGCCTCTGGGGCCTTGACAGGAGCTGAGCAATGCCCCCACCCCTGTCCCATCAGTGGCAAAGGGCTACCACTATTCAAGGCCCTAGAGAGAAACCTTCCCAGGCAGATCAGCTCTCGCCAGGGCTCCTGGCCACCTAGAACTGTGGGTATCAGGCAGTAAGGGTCACCACAGGCCTCACATACTCTGCCAGTGACATGAGTAGACAAAAAGAAGAGCCTTCATGCTCCAGCTTCACCTCTGTCCTCTCCAACTTGTCTCTCGGTCCAAGCCCTTTGGAGTTTTGGAATTACTGTACCGTGGGACAGGCCAAGTGACTGTGAGAACCCAATATGCCATTAAGAGAACACTCTGAGATAAGCACAGTGCAAGCAAACACACACACACACACACACACACACACACACACACACACACACACACACACACACACACACACTTCTTGTCCCGATACAACATACTTATACCTTTGCATAGATGTCTTGAAAGGAAAGGACAGGATAGAAGTGAAGACTAAATTCAGTGAGCTAACGTTCTCAGTTTGAGGGACTCCCTGCCTCTCTGTCTCTGTCTTACTGCTTCTCTCTCTTTGTCTCTCTAGCTTGCTCACTCATTCGCTCTTTCTGCCTGGTATGCCCTGCCTTCATCTTTGCTTTCATCCCCTTCTGCTGGACTTGGTTCAGAGTGTTTTCCTTCTATTCATCTTTCTGGAACTCACCAAAGCCTGCCTGCTCCCAGAAACACTCCCTGGCTTTCAGAGGCAGACTTTGCATTCTGTGTGGTACCACACTCTCCTATCTCCTTGAAAGGTATTGGAATGCTCTGTCCTGAAGTCCAGAGTAGGTCTTCTTTGCCATACTTCCCCTGCAGCTCAATACCTCCAAATGTCTCTGATCTCTAATGACTTGTTTGTCTCTTCTTCAATTCAACTGCCCATTGTACTGCCCTACTCTTTACACTGTGCCCTTCACCCTCCACTAGCACAACAGTATGGGGAGAGCTCCCTTTTACCCCATCAGTACATGCTGAAGCTCTTTCAGCTATGCCCCTCAGAAGTCCTCCTTTGCTTCTAGTGGATGTCTTTGTACCCTAGAACAAAGCATTCCAATTTTGTAAAGGTTTCTGGAGCTCCATCAGTGTCAAAACAAACCTTACTCTTTTGATAACTCAGGTGCTAATGGCCCATTCATCTATCCATCCATTTACTCAATGAACATGTGTTTATTGTCTTTTATGCACCAGATACCACTTTAGGCATTGAATAAGACACAAAACTTCTTGGCTTATTAGCATTTGCAATATAGTTAAAAAGAAACACCCCCAAACAGTGGACAGGTTGAATAATTGTATTACAATAAACAAAAAAGTAAATAAAAATTTTTGAAGAATAGAAAGTATATAGGGTAAAGAAGGTCAGATTGCTGGACCCAAGGGTGCAAAATGTAACCTTAAACACAATGCCCAGTATTGGCTTTATTGAGAAGGTGATGTGTGAAGAAAGACATGGAGGCAAATACATTGGAGAAAGAAGAGCTAGTTTAAAGGTCCGTAAGACAGCACTGTGTCTGCCCTGAAGGAGGAACAGGGAGATGCCCCAAGAGTCTGGTAAGACAATGGAGAGAACGTTGTAGAAGATAAATCCAGATTGTGGAGAGCCCTGTAAGTCATTATCAAAACTAGCTTTCTTCATAATGGAATGGGGAAAACTGGCAAGGACTGGAGCAGGTGACTATATGTCCCTTCCCTGTTCGAGATAAACTGCTCCCTGAGGATTCTCCCTATAGTACAATTCTTTGCTCTGGTAATTTCCCAGATCTTGGAGCTGATTGATCAGTGGACTTTGCCTCAACAAATGTGGGAAATGTTCATTAAAAGTCCTTGGACGGAGTCTTAGACAAAAATAAATAACCAAAATCAAAGTAGCTTTGATATTATTGTTGCTGCTGGTGGTGGTGGAGGAGGAGGTGGTGGTAGTGGTGGTGATATTTGAGTCAGAGTCTTGCTATGTAGTCCAGGCTTGCCTCAAACTCATTACCTTGCTGCCTCAGCCAGCTAAGTGCTAAAATTATAGGTGTGTGGTGTCAGACCCGGCATGACTCTCCTTGCATGTCTTTGTCCCTATAAACATCTGAAAAAGGCCAACAGGGAGAGGGAAAACTCCTTCAGGGAAAACTATTCCCATTTTGCTTAGTTATTTTAAAAGATTATGTATTCCTGCGAGAGAATTTTCATACCCCACAGCCTCTTTGATCGTTGGCATAATTCTTGTTGGAAGAGTTTTGAATTCTTCATCGTTTGAATATTTGCTATCTGGAGAGTCTGGACTTCCATCTGTTGCTCCTTGGCTCTCGTTTTTTGGTCCCTCAATTAAAACAAATCTGCTGAGTATGAGTCACAATGACCAAATGACCTCCTCTGGGTTTTTCCTTTGAGTTTCTTTTCTTGCTTAAATACCAAATTGCCAATAATCATCGTACATGGTTCCCAGGACTCTCTGGCTGTGTGCCCTTTGAGTTCTATAATTCAGGCCTGTAGTTTTCCTTGAGAATTTTCTAGTCTACAGATAAAATCGTACCTAGGGTTTAGTGATTTCTGCAAAGAATGTGAGAAGGACTATGAAAAGAAAATCTGAAAAATGACAACCCCAGAGGTAATGCTAATACCATTGCTGAGTACCCGTGTGAACCAATATGGATGGTTTTGTGTCAGCTTCCACAAATGATGGGAAGCGAGGCATCCATGCAGATCCTCAGATTACCCTCTGTCCTAATCCATATACTGGAATGCAACCCAGGGGAACATTCTGGTGTTGCTTCTTGTACTAGATGAATACCTAGTGCATGATATACTGCTCTCCTGTTCCCTCTTTTCTCTGTAGGAGTGCTAAGGAAGCCATCGTTCTTACAGTTCTGCACACTCATCAGGTGAGTGAGCCTCTGTGCCATCTGCCCTTCATCCTGCCTCCTGCCTAAGAAAAGAGGACTCCATCTTAGAAAGTGGCAGCCTAGGATGGAAAAGGGATCAGAAACCTAGGAAGAGGGATAAGAAAATAGAGCAGACCTGAGAGGCACAGATTTAGGAGTGAACTTAAATACGATATCTCCGGCCAGATCCAGGCCTGAAGATTTTGAAGAGCTGTGCAGTGCTATGCTCTGTAACATGTCTTCTGCTTAACCAAGCTAAATTGCCCACCTGCCTCAGCTTAGAGCCTGTCTTCCACCATGTTTTTGCTATGCTCCACCTGAATGTGACCATCTCCCATAAAGTTCTGCCAGCTAGTGGGTGCTACTTTTATTTATCCACATAAAGACTAAATGACCTGTGATGTGTGAGACCTAGTGCTATATTTGAAGCATTTCAGATAAAAATTGCTGCAATGTCTGGGGATAATAACTCAATGATAAAGTGCCTGTCTGGCATGCTCAGTGGCATGGGTTTGACTCCTAGCACCATGCAAACAATTAATTAATTGAAAAATGAGATTATACAGGGTGGTGGGGGGAGTTTGCACCTTTAACCCCAGCACTTGGAAGGCAGAGGAAGGATCTCTGTGATTTCTAAGCCACCCTAGTCTGCATAGCCAGTTTCAGGCCAGCCAGAGTTACATAGTGAGATCCAATTGGACAAGAGCTTCATTTTTCTCCTGATACATTCAGAAGCTGGCTGTGTGACCTTGGGTGAGTCCCCTTTTCTAATCTGTTCTTTGATCTGTAAATTGAGGTTTCAAGATAGACAACATTTGCTAAATATGCATTGTCATAATAATCAACACAACTGCTATTGGAAGGGAAAATTTCCAATTTCCCTCTCCTAGAAACTGGATTCTGTCAGAGCCCATTACTAGCATGTATCCTTATGGCAACCTTAACTTAAACCACTAACCCAGATGCAAAACTTCCACCTGTAAAACTTCCAACCCTTCCCCCCCCCAAAAAAAAAGCCGGGCAGTGGTGGTGCATGCCTTTAATCCCAGCACTTGGGAGGCAGAGCCAGGCGGATCTCTGTGAGTTCGAGGCCAGCCTGGGCTACCAAGTGAGTTCCAGGAAAGGCACAAAGCTACACAGAGAAACCCTGTCTCGAAAAACCAAAAAAAAAAAAAAAAAAAAAAAAAAAACCTTCCAACCCTCACTCCCCTCCAGCCATCTGTCCTTTCCTAGTGTCATGAAAGTTCCCTGTACCCCAGCACTGATGGCCCACCCCATTGAAGGAGACGGAACCGAAGTTGGACCTTGAGAAAGGGCAGGATTTCCCAGACACTGGACACAGACATAGGGAAAGATTTTTCAATGAGAGACATGTTTGTATGTAAAGCCAGAAATGGAGCACTGGTGTAAGCCTAGGCTCCAAGTCAAGAAGCGTGGTTCAAATCAAACCAGGAACCAGCTACCTTGCTCCATGGTGTCCAGTTCTTTTCAGGCTTACACATACATGTGAACACACATACACACACTTGCATATACACGCATGCTCAGCACATACATATAACACTCGCACACTAGCTACAACGACATGCAAAAAGCACCAGGCAAACAGACTTTAGATTCTTGCATTTCTCTATCTCTGAGAAGTCAAGCCCTGGTCCTCTGTGGGTGTTATGAATAGTTCTTTCCCACCTTATTGTTCAATGTGCAGATGCCTGGTGAGCCATGGACAGTCACTCCCTACCTGTCCTGTCTTGAAAACAGCAACTAGTTCTACCCTCAAAGCATGCATTTTGTAAGGCTAGAATTTACCATGCTGAGCCAGACATGGTAGTCCATACCTGTAATTCCAGTGCTCAGAAGGCAGAGGCAGGAGGATCAATTGAAAGGCAGTCTCAGCTACATAGTGTGCTCAAGGCCAGCCTGGGTTACATGAGATCCTGTGTCCACCCACTCTCCTTGCCTCCACTAGCAAAAAGACTTTGCTACTCTGATCAGAGGTACATTGTGGATTACTCTGTTAATCTGGTCTTTTCAAATGTCACCTTTCTCACAGATGCTTTTCTTGACTACCCTTTCTAAGATAGCATTTACCCATCATTATCTCTGGATACTGCTTCATTTTTACTCAAAGCTCAAATACTATTTTTTTTTGTGTTGACTCTTTTTATTCTGCTCTTATATATTACATCTGAACCGCAGTTTCCCCTTCCTCTTCACCTCCCAGTCCCCCAACACACACACCTCCCCTCTCCCCAGATCCACTCCTCCTCCTTTTCTTTTCAGAAAAAGGCAGGCCTCCCAGGGAGATCAACCAAACATGGCCTATCAGGTTCCAATAAGACTAGGCACATCCCCTCATATTAAGGCTGGACAAGGCAACTCAGTAGGAGGAAAAGGGTCCCAAGAGCAGGCAAAAGAGTCAAGGACAGCCCCCAACTCTCACTGTTAAGAGTCCTACCAAAACACCAAGCTACTCAGCCATAACATATGCAGAGAATCTAGGTCAGACCCCATAGGCTCCCTGATCTCTGAGAACCCCCATGAGTCCCAGCCAATTGATTCTGAAGGCCATGTTCTTGTGGTGTCCCTAACCTCTCAGGCTCCTACAATCCTTCATCTCCCTCCTCTGCAGGACTCCCTGAGCTCTGCCTAATGTTTGGCTGTGGGTCTCTGCATCTGCTCCCATCAGTTGCTGAATGAAGCCTCTCTAATGATAATATGATAGACTCACTCCAATCTACAAGTATAACAGAGTAGCTTTAGGAATCATTTTATTTACATTTTTTTTCTGCTGGTCACAAACACTGTTTTTGGTTGTTGATGTTTTGGTTTTGGTTTTGATTTTGGTTTTGGTTTTCTGAGACAGGGTTTCTCTGTGTGTACTCCTGGCTGTTCTGGAACTTGCTCTGTAGAGCAGGCTAGCCTCAAACTAACAGAGATCCATCTGCCTCCGCCTCCCAAGTGCTGGGATTAAAGGTGTGTGCCACCACTGGGCAAATACTGTATTTTAAATCATTTTCTTTTGAACTAATTATAGTCACAGAAAGTTGCAAAATTAGTATAGAGACATCATGTGTATTATATAGCCTGTTGCTACTAATGACTACATCTTTCATAACTATAAAATGTAATATTGCCAGGCGATGGTGGCACACACCTTTAATCCCAGCACTTGGGAGGCAGAGCCAGGAGAATCTCTGTGAGTTTGAGGCCAGCATGGTCTACAGAGTGAGATCCAGGAAAGGCACCAAAGCTACACAGAGAAACCCTGTCTCAAAAAAAATGTAATATCAAAATTAAAAAGTCAGAGCAATGGCTCATGCCTATAATCCCAGCACTTCAAAAGTTGAGGCAAGAAATTTTGAGTGACAGGAAAGCAGAATGATGTATTAGTCAGGGTTCTCTAGAGGACCAGAACATATAGAACAGAACTTCAGTTCAGTCCACAAGGCTGGATGTCTCAGCTGGTCTTTGGTATATGCGGTCTCAAAGTAGGCTCCGGTGCCAATAAAGGAATGGACTTACTAGCAAGGTGAGAACAAGCAGGCAAAGAGAGCAAGCTTCCTTCTTCCATGTCCTTTATACAGGCTGCCAGCAGAAGGTGTGGCCCAGATTAAAGGTAGATCTTCCTGCCTCAAAAGATCTAGATTAAAATTGTACCTTGTCATCTGAAAAGATCCAGGTTGAAAGTGGCTCTTCCCACTTGAAATGGTTTAATTCAGAAAAAAATCCCTCACAGGTGTAATCAGCCACTTGGGTTTTAGTTCATTCCAGATGTAGTCAAGTTAACAGCCAATAACAGTCATCACCCATAAGCTACATAGCAAGACCCTGCTTCAAAAAGAATAAACACACATACCTTTTTTTCAGGATTACAGCCCTGATCCTATACATATACATGGTTTCATGTGAATTTATCAATGGTGTGCATCCACCAATACAATCAAAAGACAGATTTTTGTGGAAAAATCTACCACAAAAAAGATCGCTTATGGTGCCCTTATATAGACACACCCTCTCCTCCCACTCCATCTGAAATCCCTGTTAACCACTAATCTGTTCCCCATTTCTGTATTTCAACAATACTATGAAAATGGAACAATATGGCATACTATCACATGGAACCATTGGGACTTAGCTTTGTTTCACTCAGCATATTGCCCTTGAGATTCATTCAAATTGTGTGTAGCAATATTTTGTTGCCTTTATTGTAGAATAGTATCCCATGGTGTGAATCTATGAGTTTAGTTAATCATTCACCATTGAAGGGCCTCTGGGTTGCATCTAATTTGAGGCTATTATGAATAAAGCTGCTATAAACATTTGTGTTTCTTGTGAGCATAAGAACTCATTCCTCTGGGATAAATGCTCAAGAGTGTGATTGCTAGGTCATATAGTAAGTGTGGGTTTAGTTCAAATAATTGCCAGATTGTTTTTCCAGAGTGGCTTTATCATCTTACATTCCCTTGAAACAGTATGTTAATATGTTTATTATCTATATCCCTCATTAGAATGTCACCTTGAAAGGCTGGAGACTGTTTTCTTACTGCTCTATCCCAAACACCTGTAACAGCATCTGGCACAGAAGTATTAATAAATACTGGTTGGAGGAAGGAAGCCCAGGTTCCAACCATCTAAAAAACCTAAACTCAAATTACCAGACGGATATGCAGAATGAGAATCTAACATTTTCCCCATATCCATCCTAACCTTCCTCCCTCCCATTCAACCCACATCTGATGCCACAGCTTCTCCACCTCCAGGCCCCTCCCTTTGTGATGGCCAGGTTGCTTTCCTTTTCCTCCTTGGGCATTTCTTAGTTCTTATTGGCCTTCTGATTATTCTCTTTGTGTTACTTGAGTTCTCGTGTAATAACATTCATTTCCTTTAAAACCTGGCTGATTGTGCCTATCTTTCAAACAGAATTGCCTGACGAAACATAATGAGAGCTTCTAACTCATTCACTCATTCATGGAGTATTTATCAAATGCCTGATATTCTGGCCACTTACATAGGCTTGGAATATAGCTGTTCATAGAACAGCCACACCTCCTGCCCTCAGTAGCTCACATTCCAGTTCCTGGCTTTGTTCTTTCCAAATCCTGGGAGCATAGATGTAGGTAGGCACGTACACAGGTGGTGTAGTATGATCACTGTGAATTTGAGGTCATCCTTAGCTACGAAGTTCTAGGCCAGTGTGGGCTACCGAGTGAGACCCTGAGGTGGGGAGAGAGACAGAGACAGACTGAAAGAGAGTGAGAGAAAGAGATTGCTAAAGGATAAAGACAGTAGGGTGTAATGCAGAGTGGGAAATGCTTCTCTGGAGTACAGGGCTAGTTATCAGAGGTTCAGTCCTGAGTCTGGAACTTCTAAGGGAGGTGGCCTCAAGTAAGACACTTAACAGTCGTGATTCTCAATTTCTCCTCCTGAAATAAAGAAAACAGAGTCTACAAGTATGAGTTCTTTTCAGGATTTAAGATCTATGTGAAATATTGGAGCAACTGTTCACCATGCACTAATTCAGTGTTCACAGTTGTATAGAACTGTCTTAACAATATTCAACTAAGAGAATCTTCTCTCTCAAGCTATAGTGAAAATTTCTTGAAGACCCCAGTATACACTCAACATTATACCCCCATATCAAGCAGGCACTTAGCATTTTAGAGGTGCAAGGAGACTACTGCCTCTTAATGGAATCTTGCCATGTTAAAGTTTGGGTACCAAATCTCTGAGAAGACAGCTCACTGATAGGTCTAGGATGTGACAGACAATTCAATATTTGTAATGACATCCCATAATTGATTCTGGTGATCAGTGGGATTTAGGAAACACTGGATCAGATAATCTCTAAGGCTCCTCCCTGCTCTGGTTGATAATGGTCTAATGCTTGCTCCTTCATTTGCCTGGTAGTGGTTCTTGGCTCTGACTATTTATCAGAACCATCAAAGAAGTTCTTAAAACCATTTACATTCAAGTTTTAGCCCCGACTAATTGAATTACAGGCTCTGGGGACAGGGCCTTGGTATTGGACTTTTGAAAAGGCTCCCCCAAATGATTCTAGTCTCTTTCATTTGACATTTTCCTCTTAATAGAATAAATTATACTACAGCAGACCATTGTGGGAAGTAATTTCAGAGGTCACCACACCTCCACCTATCCTATATATATAAATATCCACATATTAAGGCTTTCTTTAATCTTTTGGTGACCAACTATCTCCCTGTGACTGTTTATTAATCATGATATATGTAGACTTTATCACATGGCATGTCCTCAACAAATGTTGAATTTTAAATAAAGTTGTGACCTTAAATAACCTTGATAAAGTAAATAAAGATAGTTCCCTCCAAAGGAGGGCCAAATGAGAACAACCCAAAGAGCCAAAATCCCTTCTGCTTAGGGCCATCTTCCCAGAAAAAGCTCAGAATAATGAAAATGACTATAGAAATGGTTTTCCACAGAGCATTTGGGGGTACTTAGCAATTCTAGTCCCGTGTTTTTGAGATATGGTTCTAGAAAGATGGTGAGCATCCAAATTCATGATTAATTATAGCAATCAAACCAATATCTTTTATGCTGAGTCTACCATGTGCTTAGTGCTAGAAGAGACATAGGGATGCTAAATCCTCTCTCTTATAACCTGATTGAGCAGATAAACTATGGCAGTGTGGATTAATCAAAATATTGAAGGAAATTTGGGAAAGTAAATGGCAGACCTGAAGAATCCAGATCAAAGAATTGGAACTATTTTGTTGTTGCTTTGTTTTATTTTTTCAGGTTTTTGTTTTGTTTCTGAGATTAGAGTCTTACTATGTAGCACAGGCTGGCCTCAAACTCACTGCTCTCCTTCTTGCCTTAGCCTCTTAAGTGCTGGAATTACAGGTGTGTGTCACCACACTCTGCCGGAACTAGGTTTTAATGAAGGGATAGTGTTTAGCTGGTCAAAAGGAATATTGGGATCCCCAAAAGGTAGGAATAAGGAGGAGGTGGTGTGAAGTGGGCCTAGAAGTGGAAACAAGCCCACTGTGTGCAGGGAGCTGAGCAGAATCACCAAATACAACCAGTGGTGATGTTGGAGGTAGGTGAGGAATGAGGCTAGGTAAAATGTAGGGAAGCTTGCAAAGTCAGGAGAGGATATCCATCACTAGGTAGTCCTGAGTGCTGAAAGGCAGGCATCCTGGTTCCCATCTGGTGTAACCTGGATAGCCTTCCTTTATCCTAGAAGCCCACAGTGGTTGCTATGGGAATTGATTGTAAGTAGGCTCAGGTGTCAAAGACAATAAGGCAGCAGAAAAGTCAATCAGGAAACCAGTAAGCTTCAGGAAAGAACCGGAGCTCCATCTTGTAGGAATCAAAATGTAGCCTTTGACCCACTGCTCTCAATTCCCCTCCCCCCTGAGCCTCTGGTAACTACTATTTTCCTCTATACTCCTATGACAGCAACCATGTTTGGATTCTGCAGTTATATAGAAGTAATAAGTTCTGGCATTCTATTGCACCAAGTGACTGTAGTTAATAATGTTGTATATTTCAAAACACTGCCGTAGATGATTGGGAAGGTTTTACCACAAAGAAATGACAAGAGTTTGAGGTGCTGGTTACTCTAATCTGATCATTGTACATGTATACATGCATCAAAATATCACATTGCACTCCTAAATATGCATTATTACTATGCATTAAAATAAAAATTTATAAAACTGGAGCCCTATCTTACCATGAAATATTAACATTTGGCCCTATATACTTGACTTCGACCAAAATATGAGTGATCACAACCCTGAAATCTGTGCTAATAGAGCCACCAAATTAAAAAATGCTCAGAGAATCAGCAGCTGCTGAATTCAGCCCTGAGGGAGAGGCAGGCTCTCTCTTCAATTCCTTATTCCACCTAGCTTCTGGTTTCATATTTGCTTCGAGGGGCTTGCAGTGGCCCCAGAGGTACTTAGCAATTCTAGTCCCGTGTTTCAAGCCAAAATTCATCTTAGCCAGAAAGGGTGCTTGTTGCAAAATTAGACTCCCAGATGCTGGGAGGAGAAATCGGGTCAGTGAAGAGCTCAGATGTTTCATCTTTAAGGTACTCAATTAATCTATGCTTAATGGGTTAGGACATCTTCACCAGTATGGCTTCTTGGGCCCCACTCTCCCAGGGATTCTGATGTCTAAGTGGTATTGGGCATGGGCCTGGGCTTTTGTATTTTAATAACCATTCTTCGGTGGTTCTTATTATTGGGTAAGTTTTAGAAAGAGTGGGTTAGTACATGCTAATGTTAGTAAAGGGGTGAACATGTTTGTAAAGAACTATATAGGAAATATTTTAGTATTTGTAAAATAAACACACTAACCCCAAAGCAGCCACAGGTGATACCTAAGTGAAGATCATGACTTTGTTCCAATCAAAATTTATTTATAAGAACATGTAGTGGACAAGATTTGTTCCCTGGGCCCTAAAGCATTGGTTGGCATGTTTTAGTATTTTAAGTCAAAGTGTTACAAACTTTAGGCCCCACAGCTGAGCAGATGATGTGGGACGGGAAGACCTTTTTGAGCCACTTTGTGTCCCTCTGGATGTCAGACCTCACCTGTATCTAAGCATCAGGCTAGACATGACTCTGATATCTAGCAGAGAGCAGCTGGCAATGAGTGAGTCACCATCAGCGACTGAGACTGAAGACTGAGAATAGGACGGAGTCTTTGAGACCAAGACGACAAGGGTCAATGAGGAACGAGGCATAAACAAGCTGAAAATAGCTCTGAGACAGACACAGCGAACTGATTACCACCCCTGAAAACCCCAGCAATTCTGCTTCCTTTGTGGGTTTGCTCCTGTAAATACCTGAATTTTCTTCCATGTGGTGGTATAAACGTTCCTAGGACTGGTTGTAATTTAGATTTTTGTAGGAACAGCAACACTGTTGGCCTCTCCGTGTGTGTTTACATAAAACAGTATGTTCCTTGTTCAAATCTATTGCACAGGACAAAGGTAGACCCAGAACCAGCGACAGAAATGTCAGCCCGCTGCAAAGAGGACAGTCACTAATCAGGGTTCAGGAAATTGGAGTTCTGCTTCTTTGGATATACTGAGGCAGCCCCATCCTCCTTTCTCTGAACCTCTGTTTCACATGCAAAACTGGATGGTGGGCTGTGTGGCCCACTCAGCTCCCTAACATGCCTTGCTCCACTCTGTGAAAACTGACATGGAGGAAACTGACAGCATGTGATTTTAGAGAAGGGAGGTGGATGGGCGGCTATCAGGTCAAACAAAGAGCCCACTAGGTTTGTTTTGTGGCATCTTAGTGAAAAAAGAGGTGACTGAAAATTGCGTGAAGCAGAGTTGTCCAAACACAGAGGCCTGCAGATTTATCTGGTCCATTCCCTTTGCTTCTGTCTCTGTCTGAAGCCCCTCACCCCCACACACACCCAGGATTTAAGCACCCAGATGTGCAACATACAAAGACATTGATCTCATGAACAATCACCACTGTAATCACTTTCGGCATCCGTCTCCAACCTGGATTTTATATTGTCTGCTGCCAGCAGATTACACCTCACCCCCATGCCTCAGGATGAGAACTCTGATATTCCTTGGCTGCAGATTTAAAAAAATTGGACATGAGACCCTGTCTCAAAACACACCACACACACACACACACACACACACACACACACACACACACACACACACACACACACACACTGATGTTCTGGCTCTAACCTATGTAATTGGCCTGGGGTGGGGTCTGGGCCTTGGGGGCTTTTAAAAGTTCTTCCAAGCATTTCTTCTGTGTGGCCAGAACCAAGCCCCACTGCTGGAGTTCCTGCTGGACTCAGGTAGAAGAAGTGAATTTTTATGATCTATGTTCTATGGGAGATGTGATTGTTGACCCCATTGAACATAGCTAGGCCCAAAGCTGACATGATGAGGACAGTTTGTTTCTGATGTGCCTTTTTCTTAGGACTCAGCCCTCCTGTGGCTGCTCTGGTAAAAGAATCCTAGCCAAGGTGTAAATGGTATATAATCACTTAATGTACTGCCTTAATGTACAGCTGGCATGGACCTTTGGGGTTTAATACAAAGGAATCCCTGATGGAAAGACTCACAGGCTTTATGGCAAGGCCCATGGAAGAGGTATTTAAAGTGGCCCCGAACCTGATCTATCCCTCAGTCCTCATCTCAGTAAATGACAACCCTGGTCTTCCTATGGACTTCTCTCTTTCTCGCTCCCCATATCTAACCCATCAATGTACGATCTTGGTTCAGTCTTTGAAATATGTCCAGAATAGACTCACTTTGATCATTTTCATTCCTGTCATCCTAGCCCATGCCAGCATTACATTTTAAGTGTCTCACTGCAATAACAAATACTGCATTTAGCCACACCTAACTGGTCTTACCATTAACCTCCTATACTCAACTTTCCTCACAGCAGCCAGAGGCATACATATACATCAAACCCCATCTACTTAAAACTCACCAGTAGAATGAAATCCAGAGTTCTCACCATGACTTACAAGGTCCTACATGACTCAGCTTTCAGCTGCCTCTTAGAGCATGTCCCCTCTGGTCCCCATTCCAGAACTGTATTCCAGTTACAGGGATTCCTGTCCACCTCAATCCTATGCCCACCTCAGGGGCTTCACCATTATTTTTGGTCAGCAGCCTGTCTCTCCTGGTCGCCTCATAGCATCTCTGCCTTGTTCCCTTTGGGTCTCTGATAAATGTCCCCTTTGCAAATAGTTCTTCCCTAACTATAAGATGGAAAATACTTCGCCCTCCCCTAGAATGTGTTTATGTATGTGTACATGTGTGTTTGTATCCAATACATATGTCCCCAAAGGAATTGAAACCAATGCCTTGAGGAGATACTCACACCCATGTTCCCCTTAGAATTGTTCACAGTCCTCAAGATATGGAGCCAATCTAAGTGTCTGTAGACAGAGGAAAAGGCAAATAAATTGTGGTACATATATATGACAGACTATTATCCTGATTCTAAAGGAAGGATACTGTCTGAAGGCCCTGGGTGCAGTCTTTCCACATTGCAAGGGGAATCAAAAGCGAATTCTGTCATTTGTTACGTGGATGAACCTGGAGGACATTGTGTTACATGAACTAAGCCAGGCACAGAAAAACAAAGACCTTGTGATCTCATTGATACATGAAATCCAAAAATAGGAGAGTCACAGACGCAGAGTAGAACAGTGGTAACCAAGAGCTGGGAGCAAGAGGGGGAGGATGGGGAGATGCTGTTCAGAGTCCCAAGTGGCAGGTAGAATACATTGGTTTAGATCTAGTGCAGAGTTAAGAATAACACAATTGCAGGTTTCAAAACTGCTAAAATAGCAATCAATCCTACTATGCCCGCCCTTGCCATTCTCTTGTGTAGTCCTTTATGCCCTGCTTTATTTTTTTCTTACCGTAGCCACCCCTTAGCTGCAAGGCTATTCCAAGTCCCCAAGTGGATGTCTGTAACATGCACAGAATTGAACCATATATATATTGACTTTTCATATAAAGAGAGAATAAGGTTTGATTTACAAATTAGGCATAGTAAGAGGTTAACAACAATAACATTATGAAACAAAACAATTAAGAGAGAGGTGTGGCACATGCCTTTAATCCCAGCACTCAGAATGCAGAGGCAGACTGATCTCTGCCTTCAAGGCCAGCCTGGTCTACAGGGCTAGCTCCAGAACAGCCAGGGCTACACAAAGAAACTGTCCCAAAAAACAGGGCGGGGGAGAAAGAAAGATAGAGAACAATTATAACAATAACAAAATTTATTTTAAATGTGTTAATTGTTTCTGGAATTTCCCATGTTATATTTTTGAACTGAAGTTAATAATCAGTCACTATAATCACAGATGAAACTGAAAGCTGGGTATGATGGCACATGCCTATAATCCCAGAACTTGTATAGTGGGGTTAGGAGGACCAGAAGTCCAAGGTCATCCTTGACTACATAGTGAGTTCAAGGCCTGTCTGGCTGCCATGACACCCTGTATCAAAAGAAAAAAAAAGAACAAAACATAAAATTGCAGAAAGAAGAACTACTGTAGTTATGTGCTACATAAAATATATTTATTAGCCAGACATAGTGCTACACATTTGTAATCCTAGCACTTAGGAGGCAAAGACGAGAGCATCACAAGTTCAAAGCCAGCCTGGAATATATATAGTGAGCCCTATCTCTAAAAAAAAAAAAAAAAAAGGGCCGGGCGGTGGTGGCGCACGCCTTTAATCCCAGCACTCGGGAGGCAGAGCCAGGCGGATCTCTGTGAGTTCGAGGCTAGCCTGGACTACCAAGTGAGTTCCAGGAAAGGCGCAAAGCTACACAGAGAAACCCTGTCTCGAAAAACCAAAAAAAAAAAAAAAAAAGGTTTTTTTAATTGTCTCTTTGTCCCTGGTAGAATAGGCACACCATAAGACCATAAGGCCGTGGAATTAGGTCAGTCTTACTTACTCCTGTATCCCTCATCATCTAGAACATTGACAGGCAAATGATAGCTGCCCTTTAATTAATCAAATGAATAAATAAATACCCCTAAAGACATGAGAATGTCCTTCAGCATGACTCTTGCATTTCCTGATTGCTAGACCGCCTGCAGCTCAGCAGAAGACTAGAATCTGAAGAACACCTCCCTTGGTCTCCACAGGGGATTGGGTTCAGGACATCCCCATAGATACGTAAATCATGGATACTCAAGTCCTTTATATGTATATATAATGGCATAGTATTTGCATGGAACCTACCTATACCATCCAATATACTTCAAATCATCTCTAGATGACTTGGGGATTCTGAATACACAATAAATGCTATGTAAATAGTTGTTACACTGGATTGTTTAGGGAATGAAGGCAAGAAAAAATGTCTGTATGTGTTCAGTACAGAGGGTTTAGTGGTGGTGGTGGTGTTTCATGTATTTTTAATATGTGCTCGGTTGAGATGCAAGGATGCAAAGCTGTGGGTAAAAAGGGATGACTGTGGTTTACAATGTTTGCTAATCATGCTTCCTGCTGAGTTTTGGGAAAGTTTTCAAGAATAAGAGAGCCTGACTGATTTTTTGGGCATTTCATGCAGAATTGAGTAAACAAAGTGATGCAGCGTTTAGAAGTAGAGAGCCAGGGGCACTGAGCTAAATCGCACATATCTCTCTTCCTGAATAGTTCAGAAAGTGTGGGTGAGTCATTTTGGAGGGCTGGGTTTCTTCTCTCTCAGATCTCAAAAATATTTGTTATAAGTCTCCGTCCTAGGGGCGTATCTATGAGATGAATAAGATTATCTCTGTAAGTCCTCTGGGAAGTATGTATTCACACACAATAGAGTCTACCATTTAAGTTGATCTCATATTAAGAAAACTGAATATGTAAAATTCAATGTATATGATTACTGAAGAATTTTTTTTTGTAAACCTCCTTAGGCTTAGAGCATTCATAATGGGATTCAGTTTATCCAAATTCAATTCATGCCCAGCTTTTACACAACACACCAATCATACAGGGAGACAATTAGCACATTGCCTTATAGCACATTACCTTGCACTTAATAGGTAATCAATACTTCTCTATTGACTCATGGATCATTAAGGCAAAATATCTCTGTACTTGGACATTTTGTTTTTGAGACAATGTCTCACAATTGTAGTCCAGGCTGGTCTCAAACTCATAATGTGCAAGCTCAGCCTCTTGAGTTCTTGGGATTACAGGTGTGTAAAACCACACTTGGTTGTATTGAGACATCTTAACTCTAATATTAAAGGAATGGAGAACTCACCAGCCCTTTGCTCTTTTTTCAGTCCCCCAAATCTGCCTTCATCAGTGCTGCAAAGAAGGCCAAGCTGAGGTCCAATCCTGTGAAGGTCCGATTTTCTGAGCAGGTGGCAGTTGGAGAAACAGATGCAGTAAGTACGGCTTTGGCTTCCCTCCTCTATCCTTGGCCAGAATCAACCTGGCTATTGAGGTCTCAATCAGGGCCTCCTGGCAGTGGATGCCTTTATGAGGGAGTTGGAGCAGAAGGATCCTGATGCTCTGAGTGAGTGGATACTGAGGAGAGAAGAGTGTCTGGCATCCAGAGAGGATAGGGAGGAAGGGAAAACAACATATTGATTCACTCTGGATCTTCATGGTGCTTAGAGAAATTTCTGTCCATAGCACAATAGCGTACACTCAGGGCAAGTGTTCCATAAACATCTTTTGGCTGCTTGACAGAAGCAGAGAGGAAGTGATGGTTTTGTGAAGACCCAGAGAACAAGTGGCTGGTGAAATTGAACTCTCTTGACATTTAAGTGGCCCTGCAATTCCACATCTTGACTGGAGAAAACTGCACTGATGGGTAGCCGCTTACAAGAAATGATACAGACTCTGTTTTTCCTAGACACCAGAAGGGATCCAAAAGGAATACCTGCTCCCTGCCACTGGCTATCTTTCAGTGGGGTGGGGTGGGGATGAGGGGTGGGCAAGTGGTCCAGACTGAGACTATAGCAAATCTTCTGCTGTGTGGTATCATCTCAAAGAGCAGCTAAGGTTGGCCAGTCCATGTCATGCAGCTGCCGATCTAGGGATTCATGGCCAGCCCACAGATTTCTTGCCATTTTGTGGGGTGTGCATGCAGTGAGCCATCTACCCCAGATGTGCATGTGCAAAACGGGTAGGTGGAGAGCAGAAGTCGGTGTGCACAGCAGTCATGAATTCTGGCCCAGAATCCCCCAGAAATCTGCAGGTGTTGGTGATGCCCCAGTGGGAGTAGAGATAGCTGGAGCTAACAGGCACTGGTGTCTTTTGTAGGCAGTGGTGGGATGGGCTGTCAGAAAGCTTGATCACATACGTACTAAGATACAGCTGCAGTTGTGGAGAGACATAACAGCAGTCCCAGAATGAGCAGAGAAATCAGCAGGATGCCGGGCATTTTTGTAGTTTTCAGAGGCAGAGCCACCCGGAAGAAGGGAGAGAGGACACAGGTGTTGTCCATCCTCTATTCCCCGCCTCTCGTCCTCAAACCCAGCCCACACCTTTCTGTATCCCTGTGTGAGGAAGACTGGGAAGCTCAAAGGACAACCAGAAGATGGTTTGTTTAGTTAACACTCAGGATCCATGTCAATCCCAAGAGAAGCGGTTTAAAGAGACATGACGGTTGATGATCAGCGAGGAGAGGGAACAGGATCGATCCCTATTTGACCTATAAGTCAAAGTGAAACGGATTGCAAGGTCCAAGTCACTGATGAGACATTGGTGTCCTGAACTATTGAAAATTCTGAGGACATAAGCTTGAGTTTGCAAAATATGGACAGGTGTATCCTATCCCACCTCAAAATTTCAGTCAAGGCCAGGACACTCAGTGAAGAACTCCTGCCCTCCTCTACCTCTTCTCTCCTTTTCTTCCTTCATCTCCTTTCCATTCTCCAAGTTCCATACCTTGCAGCTAGGCCACAGGCAGAATGAAGAGCTATCTCCAATTCAACCATAATAGCAACCGCCCCAGGGCAGCTAGAACCTATCCAGAGTTGACTTCTCTCTCAGACAGGTACCAAGCTTGGCTTGAGACTCTGTCTAGCGGGGGAAACACATCCGTCTTCCAACCCTCACGGTTGCTGCCCTGTGTGTACCATAGCAGTCTGCTAAGCCCTGGGGAGACCAAGTCCAGGTGACTCCAGGCTGCCCCATCATCCCCTTCCCCTTGTGTTCCAAGGCTTTATTAAGCAGCCAGAACAAAAATAAATCCTGTGGGCGTTCCTTGCCAACTCTATTTTTAAGCAAAATCAATTAAGTAATTATCTAAGTCCAACCCAGTGTGCTAAATAAAACTTGCCACCGCTGAGCGTCATCAGCCTGGGGAGCTGGGCCTTGGGGCCAGGCAGGAGTGGGGCATCTCAGGATCAGAAAGGCCTGGACATCGTCATCACACTTTTCCAAACTGATGTCCATGGCTCTCCTCCTTGGTTTAACCCCATCCAAACTTGCCTCCTGGCTCCCCACCACTGTTTGCCACACCCAAGCTCAGGAGGACTTGCTCACTTGGTACTTTGTCCACAACAGCGACTGGATCTGAGCTGTTCTCCTCTGCCTTCTCTGATAATCTATACCAGCTATCTCATTCAAAACTCAGAATTCAATTAGCCTTACATAGAAGCCTCACCTGCCTTATACCAGTTAGTTTGTTTGAGGTTCATAATGTTCAGACAAGACAGGGGTTGACAACAAGAATGCAAGTTAGACTGACTCTCTCTCTCTCTCTCTCTCTCTCTCTCTCTCTCTCTCTCTCTCTCTCTCCTCGCTCTCTTTGAAACAGAGTCTCACTGTGCATCCCTGACTCTCCTAGAACTCCCTATGTAGACCTGGCTGGCCTCCAACTCACAGAGACCCACCTGCCTCTGCCTCTCGGTTGCTTAGATTAATGATGTGTGCCGCCAGGCCCATCTCGAGGCCTCTAGTTTTGCTTTAGCTCCCTGGGTTCTCAGCAGGAACTGACTATGCAATAAGGCTGCCACTTAGTTAAAGAATCTGGCC